>NW_026599364.1:0-158024 GCF_023634085.1 Falco cherrug | reverse complement strand
GTTCCCCATTTCAGCCCAGAAAGCAGGTAGAACAACTTTTGTGGTGTCTTTCAGATGCCTACCAAGGTAGTGTAAAAACTATCAAGAGAACTCCTGTCTGGCACCTTCCCCGGTGGAGTTGTGCATGGGGTGTGTTTGGAACATTTTGTCACCGGCCGACTCCAAAATTCAGCGGTTCCCCATCTCAGCCCACAAAGCAGGTACAACAACTTTTGTGGTGTCTTTCAGATGCCTACCAAGGTAGTGTAAAAACTACCAAGAGAACTCCTGTCTGGCACCTTCCCCGGTGGAGTTGTGCATGGGGTGTGTTTGGAACATTTTGTCACCGGCCGACTCCAAAATTCAGCCTTTCCCCATCTCAGCCCACAAAGCAGGTAGAACAACTTTTGTGGTGTCTTTCAGATGCCTACCAAGGTAGTGTAAAAACTACCAAAAGAATTCGTTCCTGGCACCTTCCCCGGTGGAGTTGTGCATGGGGTGTGTTTGGAACATTTTGTCACCGGCCGAGTCCAAAATTCAGCGTTTCCCCATCTCAGCCCAGAAAGCAGGTAGAACAACTTTTGTGGTGTCTTTCAGATGCCTACCAAGGTAGTGTAAAAACTACCGGGAGAACTCCTGTCTGGCACCTTCCCCGGTGGAGTTGTGCATGGGGTGTGTTTGGAACATTTTGCCACCAGCCGACTCCAAAATTCAGCTGTTCCCCATCTCAGCCCACAAAGCAGGTACAACTTCTTTTCTTGTGCCTTTCAGCTGCCTACCAAGGTAGTGTAAAAACTACCAACAGAATTCGTTCCTGGCACCTTCCCCGGTGGAGTTGTGCATGGGGTGTCTGTGAAACATTTTGTCACCGGCCGACTCCAAAATTCAGCGGTTCCCCATTTCAGCCCAGAAAGCAGGTAGAACAACTTTTGTGGTGTCTTTCAGATGCCTACCAAGGTAGTGTAAAAACTACCAGGAGAACTCCTGTCTGGCACCTTCCCCGGTGGAGTTGTGCATGGGGTGTGTTTGGAACATTTTGTCACCGGCCGAGTCCAAAATTCAGCGGTTCCCCATCTCAGCCCAGAAAGCAGGTAGAACAACTTTTGTGGTGTCTTTCAGATGCCTACCAAGGTAGTGTAAAAACTACCAAGAGAACTCCTGTCTGGCACCTTCCCCGGTGGAGTTGTGCATGGGGTGTGTTTGGAACATTTTGTCACCGGCCGACTCCAAAATTCAGCCGTTCCCCATCTCAGCCCAGAAAGCAGGTAGAACAACTTTTGTGGTGTCTTTCAGCTGCCTACCAAGGTAGTGTAAAAAACTACCAACAGAATTCGTTCCTGGCACCTTCCCCGGTGGAGTTGTGCATGGGGTGTCTGTGAAACATTTTGTCACCGGCCGACTCCAAAATTCAGCGGTTCCCCATCTCAGCCCAGAAAGCAGGTAGAACAAGTTTTGTGGTGTCTTTCAAATGCCTACAAAGGTAGTGTAAAAACTACCAAGAGAACTCCTGTCTGGCACCTTCCGTGGTGGAGTTGTGCATGGGGTGTGTTTGGAACATTTTGTCACCAGCAGACTCCAAAATTCAGCGATTCCCCATCTCAGCCCAGAAAGCAGGTAGAACAACTTTTGTGGTGCCTTTCAGCTGCCTACCAAGGTAGTGTAAAAACTACTAAGAGAACTCCTGTCTGTCACCTTCCCCGGTGGAGTTTTGCATGGGGTGTGTTTGGAACATTTTGTCACCAGCCGAGTCCAAAATTCAGCGGTTCCCCATCTCAGCCCAGAAAGCAGGTAGAACAACTTCTGTGGTGTCTTTCAGATGCCTACCAAGGTAGTGTAAAAACTACTAAGAGAACTCCTGTCTGGCACCTTCCCCGGTGGAGTTGTGCATGGGGTGTGTTTGGAACATTTTGTCACCAGCCGAGTCCAAAAGTCAGCGGTTCCCCATCTCAGCCCAGAAAGCAGGTAGAACAACTTTTGTGGTGTCTTTCAGATGCCTACCGGACCAATGTAAAAACTACCAGGAGAACTCCTGTCTGGCCCCTTCCCCCGGTGGAGTTGTGCATGGGGTGTGTTTGGAACATTTTGTCACCGGCCGAGTCCAAAATTCAGCGATTCCCCATCTCAGCCCAGAAAGCAGGTAGAACAACTTTTGTGGTGTCTTTCAGATGCCTACCAAAGTAGTGTAAAAACTACCAGGGGAACTCCTGTCTGGCACCTTCCCCGGTGGAGTTGTGCATGGGGTGTGTTTGGAACATTTTGTCACCAGCCGAGTCCAAAATTCAGCGTTTCCCCATCTCAGCCCAGAAAGCAGGTAGAACAACTTTTGTGGTGCCTTTCAGATGCCTACCAAGGTAGTGTAAAAACTACCAAGAGAACTCCTGTCTGGCACCTTCCCCGGTGGAGTTGTGCATGGGGTGTGTTTGGAACATTTTGTCAACGGCCGACTCCAAAATTCCAGCGGTTCCCCATCTCAGCCCACAAAGCAGGTACAACAACTTTTCTTGTGCCTTTCAGCTGCCTACCAAGGTAGTGTAAAAACTACCAAAAGAATTCGTTCCTGGCACCTTCCCCGGTGGAGTTGTGCATGGGGTGTGTTTGGAACATTTTGTCACCAGCCGACTCCAAAATTCAGCGGTTCCCCATCTCAGCCCAGAAAGCAGGTAGAACAACTTTTGTGGTGTCTTTCAGATGCCTACCAAGGTAGTGTAAAAACTACCAGGAGAACTCCTGTCTGGCACCTTCCCCGGTGGAGTTGTGCATGGGGTGTGTTTGGAACATTTTGTCACCGGCCGACTCCAAAATTCAGCGGTTCCCCATCTCAGCCCACAAAGCAGGTAGAACAACTTTTCTTGTGCCTTTCAGCTGCCTACCAAGGTAGTGTAAAAACTACCAACAGAATTCGTTCCTGGCACCTTCCCCGGTGGAGTTGTGCATGGGGTGTGTTTGGAACATTTTGTCACCGGCCGAGTCCAAAATTCAGCGGTTCCCCATCTCAGCCCAGAAAGCAGGTAGAACAACTTTTGTGGTGTCTTTTAGATGCCTACCAAGGTAGTGTAAAAACTACCAAGAGAACTCCTGTCTGGCACCTTCCCCGGTGGAGTTGTGCATGGGGTGTGTTTGGAACATTTTGTCACCGGCCGACTCCAAAATTCAGCGGTTCCCCATCTCAGCCCAGAAAGCAGGAAGAATAACTTTTGTGGTGCCTTTCAAATGCCTACCAAGGTAGTGTAAAAACTACCAGGAGAACTCCTGTCTGGCACCTTCCCCGGTGGAGTTGTGTATGGGGTGTGTTTCGAACATTTTGTCACCAGCCGAGTCCAAAATTCAGCGATTCCCCATCTCAGCCCAGAAAGCAGGTAGAACAACTTCTGTGGTGTCTTTCAGATGCCTACCAAGGTAGTGTAAAAACTACTAAGAGAACTCCTGTCTGGCACCTTCCCCGGTGGAGTTGTGCAGGGGGTGTGTTTGGAACATTTTGTCACCAGCCGACTCCAAAATTCAGCGGTTCCCCATCTCAGCCCAGAAAGCAGGTAGAACATCTTTTGTGGTGTCTTTCAGATGCCTACCAAGGTAGTGTAAAAACTACCAAGAGAACTCCTGTCTGGCACCTTCCGCGGTGGAGTTGTGCATGGGGTGTGTTTGGAACATTTTGTCACCGGCCGAGTCCAAAATTCAGCGTTTCCCCATCTCAGCCCAGAAAGCAGGTAGAACAACTTTTGTGGTGTCTTTCAGATGCCTACCAAGGTAGTGTAAAAACTACCAAGGGAACTCCTGTCTGGCACCTTCCCCGGTGGAGTTGTGCATGGGGTGTGTTTGGAACATTTTGTCAACGGCAGACTCCAAAATTCAGCGGTTCCCCATCTCAGCCCACAAAGCAGGTAGAACAACTTTTGTGGTGTCTTTCAGATGCCTACCAAGGTAGTGTAATACTACCAGGAGAACTCCTGTCTGGCACCTTCCGTGGTGGAGTTGTGCATGGGGTGTGTTTGGAACATTTTGTCGACGGCCGACTCCAAAATTCAGCGGTTCCCCATCTCAGCCCAGAAAGCAGGTAGAACAACTTTTCTTGTGCCTTTCAGCTGCCTACCAAGGTAGTGTAAAAACTACCAACAGAATTCGTTCCTGGCACCTTCCCCGGTGGAGTTGTGCATGGGGTGTGTTTGGAACATTTTGTCACCGGCCGACTCCAAAATTCAGCGGTTCCCCATCTCAGCCCAGAAAGCAGGTAGAACAACTTTTGTGGTGTCTTTCAGATGCCTACCAGAGCAATGTAAAAACTACCAGGAGAACTCCTGTCTGGCACCTTCCCCGGTGGAGTTGTGCATGGGGTGTGTTTGGAACATTTTGTCACCAGCCGAGTCCAAAATTCAGCGTTTCCCCATCTCAGCCCAGAAAGCAGGTAGAACAACTTTTGTGGTGTCTTTCAGATGCCTACCAAGGTAGTGTAAAAACTACCAGGAGAACTCCTGTCTGGCACCTTCCCCGGTGGAGTTGTGCATGGGGTGTGTTTGGAACATTTTGTCACCGGCCGAGTCCAAAATTCAGCGGTTCCCCATCTCAGCCCAGAAAGCAGGTAGAACAACTTTTGTGGTGTCTTTCAGATGCCTACCAAGGTAGTGTAAAAACTACCAAGAGAACTCCTGTCTGGCACCTTCCCCGGTGGAGTTGTGCATGGGGTGTGTTTGGAACATTTTGTCACCGGCCGACTCCAAAATTCAGCCGTTCCCCATCTCAGCCCAGAAAGCAGGTAGAACAACTTTTGTGGTGTCTTTCAGCTGCCTACCAAGGTAGTGTAAAAACTACCAACAGAATTCGTTCCTGGCACCTTCCCCGGTGGAGTTGTGCATGGGGTGTCTGTGAAACATTTTGTCACCGGCCGACTCCAAAATTCAGCTGTTCCCCATCTCAGCCCAGAAAGCAGGTAGAACAACTTTTGTGGTGTCTTTCAGATGCCTACCAAGGTAGTGTAAAAACTACCAAGAGAACTCCTGTCTGGCACCTTCCCCGGTGGAGTTGTGCATGGGGTGTGTTTGGAACATTTTGTCACCGGCCGAGTCCAAAATTCAGCGTTTCCCCATCTCAGCCCAGAAAGCAGGTAGAACAACTTTTGTCGTGTCTTTCAAATGCCTACAAAAGTAGTGTAAAAACTACCAGGAGAACTCCTGTCTGGCACCTTCCCCGGTGGAGTTGTGCATGGGGTGTGTTTGGAACATTTTGTCACCAGCCGAGTCCAAAATTCAGCGATTCCCCATCTCAGCCCAGAAAGCAGGTAGAACAACTTCTGTGGTGTCTTTCAGATGCCTACCGGACCAATGTAAAAACTACCAGGAGAACTCCTGTCTGGCCCCTTCCCCGGTGGAGTTGTGCATGGGGTGTGTTTGGAACATTTTGTCACCGGCCGAGTCCAAAATTCAGCGATTCCCCATCTCAGCCCAGAAAGCAGGTAGAACAACTTTTGTGGTGTCTTTCAGATGCCTACCAAGGTAGTGTAAAAACTACCAGGGGAACTCCTGTCTGGCACCTTCCCCGGTGGAGTTGTGCATGGGGTGTGTTTGGAACATTTTGTCACCGGCCGACTCCAAAATTCAGCGGTTCCCCATCTCAGCCCACAAAGCAGGAAGAACAACTTTTGTGGTGCCTTTCAGCTGCCTACCAAGGTAGTGTAAAAACTACCAAAAGAATTCGTTCCTGGCACCTTCCCCGGTGGAGTTGTGCATGGGGTGTGTTTGGAACATTTTGTCACCAGCCGAGTCCAAAATTCAGCGGTTCCCCATCTCAGCCCAGAAAGCAGGTAGAACAACTTTTGTGGTGTCTTTCAGATGCCTACCAAGGTAGTGTAAAAACTACCAGGAGAACTCCTGTCTGGCACCTTCCCCGGTGGAGTTGTGCATGGGGTGTGTTTGGAACATTTTGTCACCGGCCGACTCCAAAATTCAGCGGTTCCCCATCTCAGCCCAGAAAGCAGGTAGAACAACTTTTGTGGTGTCTTTCAGATGCCTACCAAGGTAGTGTAAAAACTACCAAGAGAACTCCTGTCTGGCACCTTCCCCGGTGGAGTTGTGCATGGGGTGTGTTTGGAACATTTTGTCACCGGCCGACTCCAAAATTCAGCCGTTCCCCATCTCAGCCCAGAAAGCAGGTAGAACAACTTTTGTGGTGTCTTTCAGCTGCCTACCAAGGTAGTGTAAAAACTACCAACAGAATTCGTTCCTGGCACCTTCCCCGGTGGAGTTGTGCATGGGGTGTCTGTGAAACATTTTGTCACCGGCCGACTCCAAAATTCAGCGGTTCCCCATCTCAGCCCAGAAAGCAGGTAGAACAACTTTTGTGGTGTCTTTCAGATGCCTACCAAGGTAGTGTAAAAACTATCAAGAGAACTCCTGTCTGGCACCTTCCCCGGTGGAGTTGTGCATGGGGTGTGTTTGGAACATTTTGTCACCGGCCGAGTCCAAAATTCAGCGATTCCCCATCTCAGCCCAGAAAGCAGGTAGAACAACTTTTGTGGTGTCTTTCAGATGCCTACCAAGGTAGTGTAAAAACTACCAGGAGAACTCCTGTCTGGCACCTTCCCCGGTGGAGTTGTGCATGGGGTGTGTTTGGAACATTTTGTCACCGGCCGACTCCAAAATTCAGCGTTTCCCCATCTCAGCCCAGAAAGCAGGTAGAACAACTTTTGTGGTGTCTTTCAGCTGCCTACCAAGGTAGTGTAAAAACTACCAGGAGAACTCCTGTCTGGCACCTTCCCCGGTGGAGTTGTGCATGGGGTGTGTTTGGAACATTTTGTCACCGGCCGACTCCAAAATTCAGCGGTTCCCCATCTCAGCCCAGAAAGCAGGTACAACAACTTTTCTTGTGCCTTTCAGCTGCCTACCAAGGTAGTGTAAAAACTACCAAGAGAACTCCTGTCTGGCACCTTCCCCGGTGGAGTTGTGCATGGGGTGTGTTTGGAACATTTTGTCACCGGCCGAGTCCAAAATTCAGCGTTTCCCCATCTCAGCCCAGAAAGCAGGTAGAACAACTTTTGTGGTGTCTTTCAGATGCCTAGCGGAGCAATGTAAAAACTACCAGGAGAACTCCTGTCTGGCACCTTCCCCGGTGGAGTTGTGCATGGGGTGTGTTTGGAACATTTTGTCACCAGCCGACTCCAAAATTCAGCGTTTCCCCATCTCAGCCCAGAAAGCAGGTAGAACAACTTTTGTGGTGCCTTTCAGCTGCCTACCAAGGTAGTGTAAAAACTACCAAGAGAACTCCTTTCTGGCACCTTCCCCGGTGGAGTTGTGCATGGGGTGTGTTTGGAACATTTTGTCACCAGCCGAGTCCAAAATTCAGCGTTTCCCCATCTCAGCCCAGAAAGCAGGTAGAACAACTTTTGTGGTGTCTTTCAGATGCCTACCGGACCAATGTAAAAACTACCAGGAGAACTCCTGTCTGGCACCTTCCCCGGTGGAGTTGTGCATGGGGTGCGTTTGGAACATTTTGTCACCGGCCGAGTCCAAAATTCAGCGGTTCCCCATCTCAGCCCAGAAAGCAGGTAGAACAACTTTTGTGGTGTCTTTCAGATGCCTACCAAGGTAGTGTAAAAACTACCAAGAGAACTCCTGTCTGGCACCTTCCCCGGTGGAGTTGTGCATGGGGTGTGTTTGGAACATTTTGTCACCGGCCGACTCCAAAATTCAGCCGTTCCCCATCTCAGCCCACAAAGCAGGTAGAACAACTTTTGTGGTGTCTTTCAGATGCCTACCAAGGTAGTGTAAAAACTACCAAAAGAATTCGTTCCTGGCACCTTCCCCGGTGGAGTTGTGCATGGGGTGTGTTTGGAACATTTTGTCACCAGCCGACTCCAAAATTCAGCGGTTCCCCATCTCAGCCCAGAAAGCAGGTAGAACAACTTTTGTGGTGTCTTTCAGATGCCTACCGGAGCAATGTAAAAACTACCAGGAGAACTCCTGTCTGGCACCTTCCGTGGTGGAGTTGTGCATGGGGTGTGTTTGGAACATTTTGTCACCAGCCGAGTCCAAAATTCAGCTGTTCCCCATCTAAGCCCAGAAAGCAGGTAGAACAACTTTTGTGGTGCCTTTCAGCTGCCTACCAAGGTAGTGTAAAAACTACCAAGAGAACTCCTTTCTGGCACCTTCCCCGGTGGAGTTGTGCATGGGGTGTGTTTGGAACATTTTGTCACCAGCCGAGTCCAAAATTCAGCGATTCCCCATCTCAGCCCAGAAAGCAGGTAGAACAACTTTTGTGGTGCCTTTCAGATGCCTACCAAGGTAGTGTAAAAACTACCAACAGAATTCGTTCCTGGCACCTTCCCCGGTGGAGTTGTGCATGGGGTGTGTTTGGAACATTTTGTCACCGGCCGACTCCAAAATTCAGCGGTTCCCCATCTCAGCCCAGAAAGCAGGAAGAACAACTTTTGTGGTGCCTTTCAAATGCCTACCAAGGTAGTGTAAAAACTACCAGGAGAACTCCTGTCTGGCACCTTCCCCGGTGGAGTTGTGCATGGGTTGTGTTTGGAACATTTTGTCACCGGCCGAGTCCAAAATTCAGCGATTCCCCATCTCAGCCCAGAAAGCAGGTAGAACAACTTTTGTGGTGTCTTTCAGATGCCTACCAAGGTAGTGTAAAAACTACTAAGAGAACTCCTGTCTGGCACCTTCCCCGGTGGAGTTGTGCATGGGGTGTGTTTGGAACATTTTGTCACCGGCCGAGTCCAAAATTCAGCGGTTCCCCATCTCAGCCCACAAAGCAGGTAGAACAACTTTTGTGGTGTCTTTCAGATGCCTACCAAGGTAGTGTAATACTACCAGGAGAACTCCTGTCTGGCACCTTCCGTGGTGGAGTTGTGCATGGGGTGTGTTTGGAACATTTTGTCGACGGCCGACTCCAAAATTCAGCGGTTCCCCATCTCAGCCCAGAAAGCAGGTAGAACAACTTTTCTTGTGCCTTTCAGCTGCCTACCAAGGTAGTGTAAAAACTACCAACAGAATTCGTTCCTGGCACCTTCCCCGGTGGAGTTGTGCATGGGGTGTGTTTGGAACATTTTGTCACCGGCCGACTCCAAAATTCAGCGGTTCCCCATCTCAGCCCAGAAAGCAGGTAGAACAACTTTTGTGGTGTCTTTCAGATGCCTACCAGAGCAATGTAAAAACTACCAGGAGAACTCCTGTCTGGCACCTTCCCCGGTGGAGTTGTGCATGGGGTGTGTTTGGAACATTTTGTCACCAGCCGAGTCCAAAATTCAGCGTTTCCCCATCTCAGCCCAGAAAGCAGGTAGAACAACTTTTGTGGTGTCTTTCAGATGCCTACCAAGGTAGTGTAAAAACTACCAGGAGAACTCCTGTCTGGCACCTTCCCCGGTGGAGTTGTGCATGGGGTGTGTTTGGAACATTTTGTCACCGGCCGAGTCCAAAATTCAGCGGTTCCCCATCTCAGCCCAGAAAGCAGGTAGAACAACTTTTGTGGTGTCTTTCAGATGCCTACCAAGGTAGTGTAAAAACTACCAAGAGAACTCCTGTATGGCACCTTCCCCGGTGGAGTTGTGCATGGGGTGTGTTTGGAACATTTTGTCACCGGCCGACTCCAAAATTCAGCCGTTCCCCATCTCAGCCCAGAAAGCAGGTAGAACAACTTTTGTGGTGTCTTTCAGCTGCCTACCAAGGTAGTGTAAAAACTACCAACAGAATTCGTTCCTGGCACCTTCCCCGGTGGAGTTGTGCATGGGGTGTCTGTGAAACATTTTGTCACCGGCCGACTCCAAAATTCAGCTGTTCCCCATCTCAGCCCAGAAAGCAGGTAGAACAACTTTTGTGGTGTCTTTCAGATGCCTACCAAGGTAGTGTAAAAACTATCAAGAGAACTCCTGTCTGGCACCTTCCCCGGTGGAGTTGTGCATGGGGTGTGTTTGGAACATTTTGTCACCGGCCGAGTCCAAAATTCAGCGATTCCCCATCTCAGCCCAGAAAGCAGGTAGAACAACTTTTGTGGTGTCTTTCAGATGCCTACCAAGGTAGTGTAAAAACTACCAGGAGAACTCCTGTCTGGCACCTTCCCCGGTGGAGTTGTGCATGGGGTGTGTTTGGAACATTTTGTCACCGGCCGACTCCAAAATTCAGCGTTTCCCCATCTCAGCCCAGAAAGCAGGTAGAACAACTTTTGTGGTGTCTTTCAGATGCCTACCAAGGTAGTGTAAAAACTACCAGGAGAACTCCTGTCTGGCACCTTCCCCGGTGGAGTTGTGCATGGGGTGTGTTTGGAACATTTTGTCACCGGCCGACTCCAAAATTCAGCGGTTCCCCATCTCAGCCCAGAAAGCAGGTACAACAACTTTTCTTGTGCCTTTCAGCTGCCTACCAAGGTAGTGTAAAAACTACCAAGAGAACTCCTGTCTGGCACCTTCCCCGGTGGAGTTGTGCATGGGGTGTGTTTGGAACATTTTGTCACCGGCCGAGTCCAAAATTCAGCGTTTCCCCATCTCAGCCCAGAAAGCAGGTAGAACAACTTTTGTCGTGTCTTTCAAATGCCTACAAAAGTAGTGTAAAAACTACCAGGAGAACTCCTGTCTGGCACCTTCCCCGGTGGAGTTGTGCATGGGGTGTGTTTGGAACATTTTGTCACCAGCCGAGTCCAAAATTCAGCGATTCCCCATCTCAGCCCAGAAAGCAGGTAGAACAACTTCTGTGGTGTCTTTCAGATGCCTACCGGACCAATGTAAAAACTACCAGGAGAACTCCTGTCTGGCCCCTTCCCCGGTGGAGTTGTGCATGGGGTGTGTTTGGAACATTTTGTCACCGGCCGAGTCCAAAATTCAGCGATTCCCCATCTCAGCCCAGAAAGCAGGTAGAACAACTTTTGTGGTGTCTTTCAGATGCCTACCAAGGTAGTGTAAAAACTACCAGGGGAACTCCTGTCTGGCACCTTCCCCGGTGGAGTTGTGCATGGGGTGTGTTTGGAACATTTTGTCACCGGCCGACTCCAAAATTCAGCGGTTCCCCATCTCAGCCCACAAAGCAGGAAGAACAACTTTTGTGGTGCCTTTCAGCTGCCTACCAAGGTAGTGTAAAAACTACCAAAAGAATTCGTTCCTGGCACCTTCCCCGGTGGAGTTGTGCATGGGGTGTGTTTGGAACATTTTGTCACCAGCCGAGTCCAAAATTCAGCGGTTCCCCATCTCAGCCCAGAAAGCAGGTAGAACAACTTTTGTGGTGTCTTTCAGATGCCTACCAAGGTAGTGTAAAAACTACCAGGAGAACTCCTGTCTGGCACCTTCCCCGGTGGAGTTGTGCATGGGGTGTGTTTGGAACATTTTGTCACCGGCCGAGTCCAAAATTCAGCGGTTCCCCATCTCAGCCCAGAAAGCAGGTAGAACAACTTTTGTGGTGTCTTTCAGATGCCTACCAAGGTAGTGTAAAAACTACCAAGAGAACTCCTGTCTGGCACCTTCCCCGGTGGAGTTGTGCATGGGGTGTGTTTGGAACATTTTGTCACCGGCCGACTCCAAAATTCAGCCGTTCCCCATCTCAGCCCACAAAGCAGGTAGAACAACTTTTGTGGTGTCTTTCAGCTGCCTACCAAGGTAGTGTAAAAACTACCAACAGAATTCGTTCCTGGCACCTTCCCCGGTGGAGTTGTGCATGGGGTGTCTGTGAAACATTTTGTCACCGGCCGACTCCAAAATTCAGCGGTTCCCCATCTCAGCCCAGAAAGCAGGTAGAACAACTTTTGTGGTGTCTTTCAGATGCCTACCAAGGTAGTGTAAAAACTATCAAGAGAACTCCTGTCTGGCACCTTCCCCGGTGGAGTTGTGCATGGGGTGTGTTTGGAACATTTTGTCACCGGCCGAGTCCAAAATTCAGCGATTCCCCATCTCAGCCCAGAAAGCAGGTAGAACAACTTTTGTGGTGTCTTTCAGATGCCTACCAAGGTAGTGTAAAAACTACCAGGAGAACTCCTGTCTGGCACCTTCCCCGGTGGAGTTGTGCATGGGGTGTGTTTGGAACATTTTGTCACCGGCCGACTCCAAAATTCAGCGTTTCCCCATCTCAGCCCAGAAAGCAGGTAGAACAACTTTTGTGGTGTCTTTCAGCTGCCTACCAAGGTAGTGTAAAAACTACCAAGAGAACTCCTGTCTGGCACCTTCCCCGGTGGAGTTGTGCATGGGGTGTGTTTGGAACATTTTGTCACCGGCCGACTCCAAAATTCAGCGGTTCCCCATCTCAGCCCAGAAAGCAGGTACAACAACTTTTCTTGTGCCTTTCAGCTGCCTACCAAGGTAGTGTAAAAACTACCAAGAGAACTCCTGTCTGGCACCTTCCCCGGTGGAGTTGTGCATGGGGTGTGTTTGGAACATTTTGTCACCGGCCGAGTCCAAAATTCAGCGTTTCCCCATCTCAGCCCAGAAAGCAGGTAGAACAACTTTTGTGGTGTCTTTCAGATGCCTAGCGGAGCAATGTAAAAACTACCAGGAGAACTCCTGTCTGGCACCTTCCCCGGTGGAGTTGTGCATGGGGTGTGTTTGGAACATTTTGTCACCAGCCGACTCCAAAATTCAGCGTTTCCCCATCTCAGCCCAGAAAGCAGGTAGAACAACTTTTGTGGTGCCTTTCAGCTGCCTACCAAGGTAGTGTAAAAACTACCAAGAGAACTCCTTTCTGGCACCTTCCCCGGTGGAGTTGTGCATGGGGTGTGTTTGGAACATTTTGTCACCAGCCGAGTCCAAAATTCAGCGTTTCCCCATCTCAGCCCAGAAAGCAGGTAGAACAACTTTTGTGGTGTCTTTCAGATGCCTACCGGACCAATGTAAAAACTACCAGGAGAACTCCTGTCTGGCACCTTCCCCGGTGGAGTTGTGCATGGGGTGCGTTTGGAACATTTTGTCACCGGCCGAGTCCAAAATTCAGCGGTTCCCCATCTCAGCCCAGAAAGCAGGTAGAACAACTTTTGTGGTGTCTTTCAGATGCCTACCAAGGTAGTGTAAAAACTACCAAGAGAACTCCTGTCTGGCACCTTCCCCGGTGGAGTTGTGCATGGGGTGTGTTTGGAACATTTTGTCACCGGCCGACTCCAAAATTCAGCCGTTCCCCATCTCAGCCCACAAAGCAGGTAGAACAACTTTTGTGGTGTCTTTCAGATGCCTACCAAGGTAGTGTAAAAACTACCAAAAGAATTCGTTCCTGGCACCTTCCCCGGTGGAGTTGTGCATGGGGTGTGTTTGGAACATTTTGTCACCAGCCGACTCCAAAATTCAGCGGTTCCCCATCTCAGCCCAGAAAGCAGGTAGAACAACTTTTGTGGTGTCTTTCAGATGCCTACCGGAGCAATGTAAAAACTACCAGGAGAACTCCTGTCTGGCACCTTCCCCGGTGGAGTTGTGCATGGGGTGTGTTTGGAACATTTTGTCACCAGCCGAGTCCAAAATTCAGCTGTTCCCCATCTAAGCCCAGAAAGCAGGTAGAACAACTTTTGTGGTGCCTTTCAGCTGCCTACCAAGGTAGTGTAAAAACTACCAAGAGAACTCCTTTCTGGCACCTTCCCCGGTGGAGTTGTGCATGGGGTGTGTTTGGAACATTTTGTCACCAGCCGAGTCCAAAATTCAGCGATTCCCCATCTCAGCCCAGAAAGCAGGTAGAACAACTTTTGTGGTGCCTTTCAGATGCCTACCAAGGTAGTGTAAAAACTACCAACAGAATTCGTTCCTGGCACCTTCCCCGGTGGAGTTGTGCATGGGGTGTGTTTGGAACATTTTGTCACCGGCCGACTCCAAAATTCAGCGGTTCCCCATCTCAGCCCAGAAAGCAGGAAGAACAACTTTTGTGGTGCCTTTCAAATGCCTACCAAGGTAGTGTAAAAACTACCAGGAGAACTCCTGTCTGGCACCTTCCCCGGTGGAGTTGTGCATGGGTTGTGTTTGGAACATTTTGTCACCGGCCGAGTCCAAAATTCAGCGATTCCCCATCTCAGCCCAGAAAGCAGGTAGAACAACTTTTGTGGTGTCTTTCAGATGCCTACCAAGGTAGTGTAAAAACTACTAAGAGAACTCCTGTCTGGCACCTTCCCCGGTGGAGTTGTGCATGGGGTGTGTTTGGAACATTTTGTCACCGGCCGAGTCCAAAATTCAGCGTTTCCTCATCTCAGCCCAGAAAGCAGGTAGAACAACTTTTGTGGTGTCTTTCAGATGCCTACCAAGGTAGTGTAAAAACTACTAAGAGAACTCCTGTCTGGCACCTTCCCCGGTGGAGTTGTGCATGGGGTGTGTTTGGAACATTTTGTCACCGGCCGACTCCAAAATTCAGCGTTTCCCCATCTCAGCCCACAAAGCAGGTACAACAACTTTTGTGGTGTCTTTCAGATGCCTACCAAGGTAGTGTAAAAACTACCAAGAGAACTCCTGTCTGGCACCTTCCGTGGTGGAGTTGTGCATGGGGTGTGTTTGGAACATTTTGTCACCAGCAGACTCCAAAATTCAGCGGTTCCCCATCTCAGCCCAGAAAGCAGGTAGAACAACTTTTGTGGTGCCTTTCAGCTGCCTACCAAGGTAGTGTAAAAACTACCAAGAGAACTCCTTTCTGGCACCTTCCCCGGTGGAGTTGTGCATGGGGTGTGTTTGGAACATTTTGTCACCAGCCGAGTCCAAAATTCAGCGATTCCCCATCTCAGCCCAGAAAGCAGGTAGAACAACTTTTGTGGTGCCTTTCAGATGCCTACCAAGGTAGTGTAAAAACTACCAACAGAATTCGTTCCTGGCACCTTCCCCGGTGGAGTTGTGCATGGGGTGTGTTTGGAACATTTTGTCAACGGCCGACTCCAAAATTCAGCGGTTCCCCATCTCAGCCCAGAAAGCAGGAAGAACAACTTTTGTGGTGCCTTTCAAATGCCTACCAAGGTAGTGTAAAAACTACCAGGAGAACTCCTGTCTGGCACCTTCCCCGGTGGAGTTGTGCATGGGTTGTGTTTGGAACATTTTGTCACCGGCCGAGTCCAAAATTCAGCGATTCCCCATCTCAGCCCAGAAAGCAGGTAGAACAACTTTTGTGGTGTCTTTCAGATGCCTACCAAGGTAGTGTAAAAACTACTAAGAGAACTCCTGTCTGGCACCTTCCCCGGTGGAGTTGTGCATGGGGTGTGTTTGGAACATTTTGTCACCGGCCGAGTCCAAAATTCAGCGTTTCCTCATCTCAGCCCAGAAAGCAGGTAGAACAACTTTTGTGGTGTCTTTCAGATGCCTACCAAGGTAGTGTAAAAACTACTAAGAGAACTCCTGTCTGGCACCTTCCCCGGTGGAGTTGTGCATGGGGTGTGTTTGGAACATTTTGTCACCGGCCGACTCCAAAATTCAGCGTTTCCCCATCTCAGCCCACAAAGCAGGTACAACAACTTTTGTGGTTTCTTTCAGATGCCTACCAAGGTAGTGTAAAAACTACCAAGAGAACTCCTGTCTGGCACCTTCCGTGGTGGAGTTGTGCATGGGGTGTGTTTGGAACATTTTGTCACCAGCAGACTCCAAAATTCAGCGTTTCCCCATCTCAGCCCAGAAAGCAGGTAGAACAACTTTTGTGGTGCCTTTCAGCTGCCTACCAAGGTAGTGTAAAAACTACTAAGAGAACTCCTGTCTGTCACCTTCCCCGGTGGAGTTGTGCAGGGGGTGTGTTTGGAACATTTTGTCACCAGCCGAGTCCAAAATTCAGCGATTCCCCATCTCAGCCCAGAAAGCAGGTAGAACAACTTCTGTGGTGTCTTTCAGATGCCTACCGGACCAATGTAAAAACTACCAGGAGAACTCCTGTCTGGCCCCTTCCCCGGTGGAGTTGTGCATGGGGTGTGTTTGGAACATTTTGTCACCGGCCGAGTCCAAAATTCAGCGATTCCCCATCTCAGCCCAGAAAGCAGGTAGAACAACTTTTGTGGTGTCTTTCAGATGCCTACCAAGGTAGTGTAAAAACTACCAGGGGAACTCCTGTCTGGCACCTTCCCCGGTGGAGTTGTGCATGGGGTGTGTTTGGAACATTTTGTCACCGGCCGACTCCAAAATTCAGCGGTTCCCCATCTCAGCCCAGAAAGCAGGAAGAACAACTTTTGTGGTGCCTTTCAGCTGCCTACCAAGGTAGTGTAAAAACTACCAAAAGAATTCGTTCCTGGCACCTTCCCCGGTGGAGTTGTGCATGGGGTGTGTTTGGAACATTTTGTCACCAGCCGAGTCCAAAATTCAGCGGTTCCCCATCTCAGCCCAGAAAGCAGGTAGAACAACTTTTGTGGTGTCTTTCAGATGCCTACCAAGGTAGTGTAAAAACTACCAGGAGAACTCCTGTCTGGCACCTTCCCCGGTGGAGTTGTGCATGGGGTGTGTTTGGAACATTTTGTCACCGGCCGAGTCCAAAATTCAGCGGTTCCCCATCTCAGCCCAGAAAGCAGGTAGAACAACTTTTGTGGTGTCTTTCAGATGCCTACCAAGGTAGTGTAAAAACTACCAAGAGAACTCCTGTCTGGCACCTTCCCCGGTGGAGTTGTGCATGGGGTGTGTTTGGAACATTTTGTCACCGGCCGACTCCAAAATTCAGCCGTTCCCCATCTCAGCCCAGAAAGCAGGTAGAACAACTTTTGTGGTGTCTTTCAGCTGCCTACCAAGGTAGTGTAAAAACTACCAACAGAATTCGTTCCTGGCACCTTCCCCGGTGGAGTTGTGCATGGGGTGTCTGTGAAACATTTTGTCACCGGCCGACTCCAAAATTCAGCGGTTCCCCATCTCAGCCCAGAAAGCAGGTAGAACAACTTTTGTGGTGTCTTTCAGATGCCTACCAAGGTAGTGTAAAAACTACCAAAAGAATTCGTTCCTGGCACCTTCCCCGGTGGAGTTGTGCATGGGGTGTGTTTGGAACATTTTGTCACCAGCCGACTCCAAAATTCAGCGGTTCCCCATCTCAGCCCAGAAAGCAGGTAGAACAACTTTTGTGGTGTCTTTCAGATGCCTACCAAGGTAGTGTAAAAACTACCAGGAGAACTCCTGTCTGGCACCTTCCCCGGTGGAGTTGTGCATGGGGTGTGTTTGGAACATTTTGTCACCGGCCGACTCCAAAATTCAGCGGTTCCCCATCTCAGCCCACAAAGCAGGTAGAACAACTTTTCTTGTGCCTTTCAGCTGCCTACCAAGGTAGTGTAAAAACTACCAACAGAATTCGTTCCTGGCACCTTCCCCGGTGGAGTTG
This sequence comes from Falco cherrug, assembly GCF_023634085.1. Lineage (NCBI taxonomy): Eukaryota > Metazoa > Chordata > Aves > Falconiformes > Falconidae > Falco > Falco cherrug. Next base: position 140,850 of record NW_026599364.1, on the reverse strand, counting down.
TGCATGGGGTGTGTTTGGAACATTTTGTCACCGGCCGAGTCCAAAATTCAGCGGTTCCCCATCTCAGCCCAGAAAGCAGGTAGAACAACTTTTGTGGTGTCTTTTAGATGCCTACCAAGGTAGTGTAAAAACTACCAAGAGAACTCCTGTCTGGCACCTTCCCCGGTGGAGTTGTGCATGGGGTGTGTTTGGAACATTTTGTCACCGGCCGACTCCAAAATTCAGCGGTTCCCCATCTCAGCCCAGAAAGCAGGAAGAATAACTTTTGTGGTGCCTTTCAAATGCCTACCAAGGTAGTGTAAAAACTACCAGGAGAACTCCTGTCTGGCACCTTCCCCGGTGGAGTTGTGTATGGGGTGTGTTTCGAACATTTTGTCACCAGCCGAGTCCAAAATTCAGCGATTCCCCATCTCAGCCCAGAAAGCAGGTAGAACAACTTCTGTGGTGTCTTTCAGATGCCTACCAAGGTAGTGTAAAAACTACTAAGAGAACTCCTGTCTGGCACCTTCCCCGGTGGAGTTGTGCAGGGGGTGTGTTTGGAACATTTTGTCACCAGCCGACTCCAAAATTCAGCGGTTCCCCATCTCAGCCCAGAAAGCAGGTAGAACATCTTTTGTGGTGTCTTTCAGATGCCTACCAAGGTAGTGTAAAAACTACCAAGAGAACTCCTGTCTGGCACCTTCCGCGGTGGAGTTGTGCATGGGGTGTGTTTGGAACATTTTGTCACCGGCCGAGTCCAAAATTCAGCGTTTCCCCATCTCAGCCCAGAAAGCAGGTAGAACAACTTTTGTGGTGTCTTTCAGATGCCTACCAAGGTAGTGTAAAAACTACCAAGGGAACTCCTGTCTGGCACCTTCCCCGGTGGAGTTGTGCATGGGGTGTGTTTGGAACATTTTGTCAACGGCAGACTCCAAAATTCAGCGGTTCCCCATCTCAGCCCACAAAGCAGGTAGAACAACTTTTGTGGTGTCTTTCAGATGCCTACCAAGGTAGTGTAATACTACCAGGAGAACTCCTGTCTGGCACCTTCCGTGGTGGAGTTGTGCATGGGGTGTGTTTGGAACATTTTGTCGACGGCCGACTCCAAAATTCAGCGGTTCCCCATCTCAGCCCAGAAAGCAGGTAGAACAACTTTTCTTGTGCCTTTCAGCTGCCTACCAAGGTAGTGTAAAAACTACCAACAGAATTCGTTCCTGGCACCTTCCCCGGTGGAGTTGTGCATGGGGTGTGTTTGGAACATTTTGTCACCGGCCGACTCCAAAATTCAGCGGTTCCCCATCTCAGCCCAGAAAGCAGGTAGAACAAGTTTTGTGGTGTCTTTCAGATGCCTACCAGAGCAATGTAAAAACTACCAGGAGAACTCCTGTCTGGCACCTTCCCCGGTGGAGTTGTGCATGGGGTGTGTTTGGAACATTTTGTCACCAGCCGAGTCCAAAATTCAGCGTTTCCCCATCTCAGCCCACAAAGCAGGTAGAACAACTTTTGTGGTGTCTTTCAGATGCCTACCAAGGTAGTGTAAAAACTACCAGGAGAACTCCTGTCTGGCACCTTCCCCGGTGGAGTTGTGCATGGGGTGTGTTTGGAACATTTTGTCACCGGCCGAGTCCAAAATTCAGCGGTTCCCCATCTCAGCCCAGAAAGCAGGTAGAACAACTTTTGTGGTGTCTTTCAGATGCCTACCAAGGTAGTGTAAAAACTACCAAGAGAACTCCTGTCTGGCACCTTCCCCGGTGGAGTTGTGCATGGGGTGTGTTTGGAACATTTTGTCACCGGCCGACTCCAAAATTCAGCCGTTCCCCATCTCAGCCCAGAAAGCAGGTAGAACAACTTTTGTGGTGTCTTTCAGCTGCCTACCAAGGTAGTGTAAAAACTACCAACAGAATTCGTTCCTGGCACCTTCCCCGGTGGAGTTGTGCATGGGGTGTCTGTGAAACATTTTGTCACCGGCCGACTCCAAAATTCAGCTGTTCCCCATCTCAGCCCAGAAAGCAGGTAGAACAACTTTTGTGGTGTCTTTCAGATGCCTACCAAGGTAGTGTAAAAACTATCAAGAGAACTCCTGTCTGGCACCTTCCCCGGTGGAGTTGTGCATGGGGTGTGTTTGGAACATTTTGTCACCGGCCGAGTCCAAAATTCAGCGATTCCCCATCTCAGCCCAGAAAGCAGGTAGAACAACTTTTGTGGTGTCTTTCAGATGCCTACCAAGGTAGTGTAAAAACTACCAGGAGAACTCCTGTCTGGCACCTTCCCCGGTGGAGTTGTGCATGGGGTGTGTTTGGAACATTTTGTCACCGGCCGACTCCAAAATTCAGCGATTCCCCATCTCAGCCCAGAAAGCAGGTAGAACAACTTTTGTGGTGTCTTTCAGATGCCTACCAAGGTAGTGTAAAAACTACCAGGAGAACTCCTGTCTGGCACCTTCCCCGGTGGAGTTGTGCATGGGGTGTGTTTGGAACATTTTGTCACCGGCCGACTCCAAAATTCAGCGGTTCCCCATCTCAGCCCAGAAAGCAGGTACAACAACTTTTCTTGTGCCTTTCAGCTGCCTACCAAGGTAGTGTAAAAACTACCAAGAGAACTCCTGTCTGGCACCTTCCCCGGTGGAGTTGTGCATGGGGTGTGTTTGGAACATTTTGTCACCGGCCGAGTCCAAAATTCAGCGTTTCCCCATCTCAGCCCAGAAAGCAGGTAGAACAACTTTTGTCGTGTCTTTCAAATGCCTACAAAAGTAGTGTAAAAACTACCAGGAGAACTCCTGTCTGGCACCTTCCCCGGTGGAGTTGTGCATGGGGTGTGTTTGGAACATTTTGTCACCAGCCGAGTCCAAAATTCAGCGATTCCCCATCTCAGCCCAGAAAGCAGGTAGAACAACTTCTGTGGTGTCTTTCAGATGCCTACCGGACCAATGTAAAAACTACCAGGAGAACTCCTGTCTGGCCCCTTCCCCGGTGGAGTTGTGCATGGGGTGTGTTTGGAACATTTTGTCACCGGCCGAGTCCAAAATTCAGCGATTCCCCATCTCAGCCCAGAAAGCAGGTAGAACAACTTTTGTGGTGTCTTTCAGATGCCTACCAAGGTAGTGTAAAAACTACCAGGGGAACTCCTGTCTGGCACCTTCCCCGGTGGAGTTGTGCATGGGGTGTGTTTGGAACATTTTGTCACCGGCCGACTCCAAAATTCAGCGGTTCCCCATCTCAGCCCAGAAAGCAGGAAGAACAACTTTTGTGGTGCCTTTCAGCTGCCTACCAAGGTAGTGTAAAAACTACCAAAAGAATTCGTTCCTGGCACCTTCCCCGGTGGAGTTGTGCATGGGGTGTGTTTGGAACATTTTGTCACCAGCCGAGTCCAAAATTCAGCGGTTCCCCATCTCAGCCCAGAAAGCAGGTAGAACAACTTTTGTGGTGTCTTTCAGATGCCTACCAAGGTAGTGTAAAAACTACCAGGAGAACTCCTGTCTGGCACCTTCCCCGGTGGAGTTGTGCATGGGGTGTGTTTGGAACATTTTGTCACCGGCCGAGTCCAAAATTCAGCGGTTCCCCATCTCAGCCCAGAAAGCAGGTAGAACAACTTTTGTGGTGTCTTTCAGATGCCTACCAAGGTAGTGTAAAAACTACCAAGAGAACTCCTGTCTGGCACCTTCCCCGGTGGAGTTGTGCATGGGGTGTGTTTGGAACATTTTGTCACCGGCCGACTCCAAAATTCAGCCGTTCCCCATCTCAGCCCAGAAAGCAGGTAGAACAACTTTTGTGGTGTCTTTCAGCTGCCTACCAAGGTAGTGTAAAAACTACCAACAGAATTCGTTCCTGGCACCTTCCCCGGTGGAGTTGTGCATGGGGTGTCTGTGAAACATTTTGTCACCGGCCGACTCCAAAATTCAGCGGTTCCCCATCTCAGCCCAGAAAGCAGGTAGAACAACTTTTGTGGTGTCTTTCAGATGCCTACCAAGGTAGTGTAAAAACTATCAAGAGAACTCCTGTCTGGCACCTTCCCCGGTGGAGTTGTGCATGGGGTGTGTTTGGAACATTTTGTCACCGGCCGAGTCCAAAATTCAGCGATTCCCCATCTCAGCCCAGAAAGCAGGTAGAACAACTTTTGTGGTGTCTTTCAGATGCCTACCAAGGTAGTGTAAAAACTACCAGGAGAACTCCTGTCTGGCACCTTCCCCGGTGGAGTTGTGCATGGGGTGTGTTTGGAACATTTTGTCACCGGCCGACTCCAAAATTCAGCGTTTCCCCATCTCAGCCCAGAAAGCAGGTAGAACAACTTTTGTGGTGTCTTTCAGCTGCCTACCAAGGTAGTGTAAAAACTACCAGGAGAACTCCTGTCTGGCACCTTCCCCGGTGGAGTTGTGCATGGGGTGTGTTTGGAACATTTTGTCACCGGCCGACTCCAAAATTCAGCGGTTCCCCATCTCAGCCCAGAAAGCAGGTACAACAACTTTTCTTGTGCCTTTCAGCTGCCTACCAAGGTAGTGTAAAAACTACCAAGAGAACTCCTGTCTGGCACCTTCCCCGGTGGAGTTGTGCATGGGGTGTGTTTGGAACATTTTGTCACCGGCCGAGTCCAAAATTCAGCGTTTCCCCATCTCAGCCCAGAAAGCAGGTAGAACAACTTTTGTGGTGTCTTTCAGATGCCTAGCGGAGCAATGTAAAAACTACCAAGAGAACTCCTGTCTGGCACCTTCCCCGGTGGAGTTGTGCATGGGGTGTGTTTGGAACATTTTGTCACCAGCCGACTCCAAAATTCAGCGTTTCCCCATCTCAGCCCAGAAAGCAGGTAGAACAACTTTTGTGGTGCCTTTCAGCTGCCTACCAAGGTAGTGTAAAAACTACCAAGAGAACTCCTTTCTGGCACCTTCCCCGGTGGAGTTGTGCATGGGGTGTGTTTGGAACATTTTGTCACCAGCCGAGTCCAAAATTCAGCGTTTCCCCATCTCAGCCCAGAAAGCAGGTAGAACAACTTTTGTGGTGTCTTTCAGATGCCTACCGGACCAATGTAAAAACTACCAGGAGAACTCCTGTCTGGCACCTTCCCCGGTGGAGTTGTGCATGGGGTGCGTTTGGAACATTTTGTCACCGGCCGAGTCCAAAATTCAGCGGTTCCCCATCTCAGCCCAGAAAGCAGGTAGAACAACTTTTGTGGTGTCTTTCAGATGCCTACCAAGGTAGTGTAAAAACTACCAAGAGAACTCCTGTCTGGCACCTTCCCCGGTGGAGTTGTGCATGGGGTGTGTTTGGAACATTTTGTCACCGGCCGACTCCAAAATTCAGCCGTTCCCCATCTCAGCCCACAAAGCAGGTAGAACAACTTTTGTGGTGTCTTTCAGATGCCTACCAAGGTAGTGTAAAAACTACCAAAAGAATTCGTTCCTGGCACCTTCCCCGGTGGAGTTGTGCATGGGGTGTGTTTGGAACATTTTGTCACCAGCCGACTCCAAAATTCAGCGGTTCCCCATCTCAGCCCAGAAAGCAGGTAGAACAACTTTTGTGGTGTCTTTCAGATGCCTACCGGAGCAATGTAAAAACTACCAGGAGAACTCCTGTCTGGCACCTTCCGTGGTGGAGTTGTGCATGGGGTGTGTTTGGAACATTTTGTCACCAGCCGACTCCAAAATTCAGCTGTTCCCCATCTAAGCCCAGAAAGCAGGTAGAACAACTTTTGTGGTGCCTTTCAGCTGCCTACCAAGGTAGTGTAAAAACTACCAAGAGGAACTCCTTTCTGGCACCTTCCCCGGTGGAGTTGTGCATGGGGTGTGTTTGGAACATTTTGTCACCAGCCGAGTCCAAAATTCAGCGATTCCCCATCTCAGCCCAGAAAGCAGGTAGAACAACTTTTGTGGTGCCTTTCAGATGCCTACCAAGGTAGTGTAAAAACTACCAACAGAATTCGTTCCTGGCACCTTCCCCGGTGGAGTTGTGCATGGGGTGTGTTTGGAACATTTTGTCACCGGCCGACTCCAAAATTCAGCGGTTCCCCATCTCAGCCCAGAAAGCAGGAAGAACAACTTTTGTGGTGCCTTTCAAATGCCTACCAAGGTAGTGTAAAAACTACCAGGAGAACTCCTGTCTGGCACCTTCCCCGGTGGAGTTGTGCATGGGTTGTGTTTGGAACATTTTGTCACCGGCCGAGTCCAAAATTCAGCGATTCCCCATCTCAGCCCAGAAAGCAGGTAGAACAACTTTTGTGGTGTCTTTCAGATGCCTACCAAGGTAGTGTAAAAACTACTAAGAGAACTCCTGTCTGGCACCTTCCGCGGTGGAGTTGTGCATGGGGTGTGTTTGGAACATTTTGTCACCGGCCGAGTCCAAAATTCAGCGTTTCCTCATCTCAGCCCAGAAAGCAGGTAGAACAACTTTTGTGGTGTCTTTCAGATGCCTACCAAGGTAGTGTAAAAACTACTAAGAGAACTCCTGTCTGGCACCTTCCCCGGTGGAGTTGTGCATGGGGTGTGTTTGGAACATTTTGTCACCGGCCGACTCCAAAATTCAGCGTTTCCCCATCTCAGCCCACAAAGCAGGTACAACAACTTTTGTGGTGTCTTTCAGATGCCTACCAAGGTAGTGTAAAAACTACCAAGAGAACTCCTGTCTGGCACCTTCCGTGGTGGAGTTGTGCATGGGGTGTGTTTGGAACATTTTGTCACCAGCAGACTCCAAAATTCAGCGTTTCCCCATCTCAGCCCAGAAAGCAGGTAGAACAACTTTTGTGGTGCCTTTCAGCTGCCTACCAAGGTAGTGTAAAAACTACCAAGAGAACTCCTTTCTGGCACCTTCCCCGGTGGAGTTGTGCATGGGGTGTGTTTGGAACATTTTGTCACCAGCCGAGTCCAAAATTCAGCGATTCCCCATCTCAGCCCAGAAAGCAGGTAGAACAACTTTTGTGGTGCCTTTCAGATGCCTACCAAGGTAGTGTAAAAACTACCAACAGAATTCGTTCCTGGCACCTTCCCCGGTGGAGTTGTGCATGGGGTGTGTTTGGAACATTTTGTCACCGGCCGACTCCAAAATTCAGCGGTTCCCCATCTCAGCCCAGAAAGCAGGAAGAACAACTTTTGTGGTGCCTTTCAAATGCCTACCAAGGTAGTGTAAAAACTACCAGGAGAACTCCTGTCTGGCACCTTCCCCGGTGGAGTTGTGCATGGGTTGTGTTTGGAACATTTTGTCACCGGCCGAGTCCAAAATTCAGCGATTCCCCATCTCAGCCCAGAAAGCAGGTAGAACAACTTTTGTGGTGTCTTTCAGATGCCTACCAAGGTAGTGTAAAAACTACTAAGAGAACTCCTGTCTGGCACCTTCCCCGGTGGAGTTGTGCATGGGGTGTGTTTGGAACATTTTGTCACCGGCCGAGTCCAAAATTCAGCGTTTCCTCATCTCAGCCCAGAAAGCAGGTAGAACAACTTTTGTGGTGTCTTTCAGATGCCTACCAAGGTAGTGTAAAAACTACTAAGAGAACTCCTGTCTGGCACCTTCCCCGGTGGAGTTGTGCATGGGGTGTGTTTGGAACATTTTGTCACCGGCCGACTCCAAAATTCAGCGTTTCCCCATCTCAGCCCACAAAGCAGGTACAACAACTTTTGTGGTGTCTTTCAGATGCCTACCAAGGTAGTGTAAAAACTACCAAGAGAACTCCTGTCTGGCACCTTCCGTGGTGGAGTTGTGCATGGGGTGTGTTTGGAACATTTTGTCACCAGCAGACTCCAAAATTCAGCGTTTCCCCATCTCAGCCCAGAAAGCAGGTAGAACAACTTTTGTGGTGCCTTTCAGCTGCCTACCAAGGTAGTGTAAAAACTACTAAGAGAACTCCTGTCTGTCACCTTCCCCGGTGGAGTTGTGCATGGGGTGTGTTTGGAACATTTTGTCACCAGCCGAGTCCAAAATTCAGCGATTCCCCATCTCAGCCCAGAAAGCAGGTAGAACAACTTCTGTGGTGTCTTTCAGATGCCTACCGGACCAATGTAAAAACTACCAGGAGAACTCCTGTCTGGCCCCTTCCCCGGTGGAGTTGTGCATGGGGTGTGTTTGGAACATTTTGTCACCGGCCGAGTCCAAAATTCAGCGATTCCCCATCTCAGCCCAGAAAGCAGGTAGAACAACTTTTGTGGTGTCTTTCAGATGCCTACCAAGGTAGTGTAAAAACTACCAGGGGAACTCCTGTCTGGCACCTTCCCCGGTGGAGTTGTGCATGGGGTGTGTTTGGAACATTTTGTCACCGGCCGACTCCAAAATTCAGCGGTTCCCCATCTCAGCCCAGAAAGCAGGAAGAACAACTTTTGTGGTGCCTTTCAGCTGCCTACCAAGGTAGTGTAAAAACTACCAAAAGAATTCGTTCCTGGCACCTTCCCCGGTGGAGTTGTGCATGGGGTGTGTTTGGAACATTTTGTCACCAGCCGAGTCCAAAATTCAGCGGTTCCCCATCTCAGCCCAGAAAGCAGGTAGAACAACTTTTGTGGTGTCTTTCAGATGCCTACCAAGGTAGTGTAAAAACTACCAGGAGAACTCCTGTCTGGCACCTTCCCCGGTGGAGTTGTGCATGGGGTGTGTTTGGAACATTTTGTCACCGGCCGAGTCCAAAATTCAGCGGTTCCCCATCTCAGCCCAGAAAGCAGGTAGAACAACTTTTGTGGTGTCTTTCAGATGCCTACCAAGGTAGTGTAAAAACTACCAAGAGAACTCCTGTCTGGCACCTTCCCCGGTGGAGTTGTGCATGGGGTGTGTTTGGAACATTTTGTCACCGGCCGAGTCCAAAATTCAGCGATTCCCCATCTCAGCCCAGAAAGCAGGTAGAACAACTTTTGTGGTGTCTTTCAGCTGCCTACCAAGGTAGTGTAAAAACTACCAACAGAATTCGTTCCTGGCACCTTCCCCGGTGGAGTTGTGCATGGGGTGTCTGTGAAACATTTTGTCACCGGCCGACTCCAAAATTCAGCGGTTCCCCATCTCAGCCCAGAAAGCAGGTAGAACAACTTTTGTGGTGTCTTTCAGATGCCTACCAAGGTAGTGTAAAAACTATCAAGAGAACTCCTGTCTGGCACCTTCCCCGGTGGAGTTGTGCATGGGGTGTGTTTGGAACATTTTGTCACCGGCCGAGTCCAAAATTCAGCGATTCCCCATCTCAGCCCAGAAAGCAGGTAGAACAACTTTTGTGGTGTCTTTCAGATGCCTACCAAGGTAGTGTAAAAACTACCAGGAGAACTCCTGTCTGGCACCTTCCCCGGTGGAGTTGTGCATGGGGTGTGTTTGGAACATTTTGTCACCGGCCGACTCCAAAATTCAGCGTTTCCCCATCTCAGCCCAGAAAGCAGGTAGAACAACTTTTGTGGTGTCTTTCAGATGCCTACCAAGGTAGTGTAAAAACTACCAGGAGAACTCCTGTCTGGCACCTTCCCCGGTGGAGTTGTGCATGGGGTGTGTTTGGAACATTTTGTCACCGGCCGACTCCAAAATTCAGCGGTTCCCCATCTCAGCCCAGAAAGCAGGTACAACAACTTTTCTTGTGCCTTTCAGCTGCCTACCAAGGTAGTGTAAAAACTACCAAGAGAACTCCTGTCTGGCACCTTCCCCGGTGGAGTTGTGCATGGGGTGTGTTTGGAACATTTTGTCACCGGCCGAGTCCAAAATTCAGCGATTCCCCATCTCAGCCCACAAAGCAGGTACAACAACTTTTGTGGTGTCTTTCAGATGCCTACCAAGGTAGTGTAAAAACTACCAAGAGAACTCCTTTCTGGCACCTTCCCCGGTGGAGTTGTGCATGGGGTGTGTTTGGAACATTTTGTCACCAGCCGAGTCCAAAATTCAGCGTTTCCCCATCTCAGCCCAGAAAGCAGGTAGAACAACTTTTGTGGTGTCTTTCAGATGCCTACCGGACCAATGTAAAAACTACCAGGAGAACTCCTGTCTGGCACCTTCCCCGGTGGAGTTGTGCATGGGGTGCGTTTGGAACATTTTGTCACCGGCCGAGTCCAAAATTCAGCGGTTCCCCATCTCAGCCCAGAAAGCAGGTAGAACAACTTTTGTGGTGTCTTTCAGATGCCTACCAAGGTAGTGTAAAAACTACCAAGAGAACTCCTGTCTGGCACCTTCCCCGGTGGAGTTGTGCATGGGGTGTGTTTGGAACATTTTGTCACCGGCCGACTCCAAAATTCAGCCGTTCCCCATCTCAGCCCACAAAGCAGGTAGAACAACTTTTGTGGTGTCTTTCAGATGCCTACCAAGGTAGTGTAAAAACTACCAAAAGAATTCGTTCCTGGCACCTTCCCCGGTGGAGTTGTGCATGGGGTGTGTTTGGAACATTTTGTCACCAGCCGACTCCAAAATTCAGCGGTTCCCCATCTCAGCCCAGAAAGCAGGTAGAACAACTTTTGTGGTGTCTTTCAGATGCCTACCGGAGCAATGTAAAAACTACCAGGAGAACTGTCTGGCACCTTCCGTGGTGGAGTTGTGCATGGGGTGTGTTTGGAACATTTTGTCACCAGCCGACTCCAAAATTCAGCTGTTCCCCATCTAAGCCCAGAAAGCAGGTAGAACAACTTTTGTGGTGCCTTTCAGCTGCCTACCAAGGTAGTGTAAAAACTACCAAGAGAACTCCTTTCTGGCACCTTCCCCGGTGGAGTTGTGCATGGGGTGTGTTTGGAACATTTTGTCACCAGCCGAGTCCAAAATTCAGCGATTCCCCATCTCAGCCCAGAAAGCAGGTAGAACAACTTTTGTGGTGCCTTTCAGATGCCTACCAAGGTAGTGTAAAAACTACCAACAGAATTCGTTCCTGGCACCTTCCCCGGTGGAGTTGTGCATGGGGTGTGTTTGGAACATTTTGTCACCGGCCGACTCCAAAATTCAGCGGTTCCCCATCTCAGCCCAGAAAGCAGGAAGAACAACTTTTGTGGTGCCTTTCAAATGCCTACCAAGGTAGTGTAAAAACTACCAGGAGAACTCCTGTCTGGCACCTTCCCCGGTGGAGTTGTGCATGGGTTGTGTTTGGAACATTTTGTCACCGGCCGAGTCCAAAATTCAGCGATTCCCCATCTCAGCCCAGAAAGCAGGTAGAACAACTTTTGTGGTGTCTTTCAGATGCCTACCAAGGTAGTGTAAAAACTACTAAGAGAACTCCTGTCTGGCACCTTCCCCGGTGGAGTTGTGCATGGGGTGTGTTTGGAACATTTTGTCACCGGCCGAGTCCAAAATTCAGCGTTTCCTCATCTCAGCCGAGAAAGCAGGTAGAACAACTTTTGTGGTGTCTTTCAGATGCCTACCAAGGTAGTGTAAAAACTACTAAGAGAACTCCTGTCTGGCACCTTCCCCGGTGGAGTTGTGCATGGGGTGTGTTTGGAACATTTTGTCACCGGCCGACTCCAAAATTCAGCGTTTCCCCATCTCAGCCCACAAAGCAGGTACAACAACTTTTGTGGTGTCTTTCAGATGCCTACCAAGGTAGTGTAAAAACTACCAAGAGAACTCCTGTCTGGCACCTTCCCCGGTGGAGTTGTGCATGGGGTGTGTTTGGAACATTTTGTCACCGGCCGACTCCAAAATTCAGCCGTTCCCCATCTCAGCCCAGAAAGCAGGTAGAACAACTTTTGTGGTGTCTTTCAGATGCCTACCAAGGTAGTGTAAAAACTACCAGGAGAACTCCTGTCTGGCACCTTCCCCGGTGGAGTTGTGCATGGGGTGTGTTTGGAACATTTTGTCACCTGCCGAGTCCAAAATTCAGCGTTTCCCCATCTCAGCCCAGAAAGCAGGTAGAACAACTTTTGTGGTGTCTTTCAGATGCCTACCAAGGTAGTGTAAAAACTACCAGGAGAACTCCTGTCTGGCACCTTCCCCGGTGGAGTTGTGCATGGGGTGTGTTTGGAACATTTTGTCACCGGCCGACTCCAAAATTCAGCGGTTCCCCATCTCAGCCCAGAAAGCAGGTACAACAACTTTTCTTGTGCCTTTCAGCTGCCTACCAAGGTAGTGTAAAAACTACCAAGAGAACTCCTGTCTGGCACCTTCCCCGGTGGAGTTGTGCATGGGGTGTGTTTGGAACATTTTGTCACCGGCCGAGTCCAAAATTCAGCGATTCCCCATCTCAGCCCAGAAAGCAGGTAGAACAACTTTTGTGGTGTCTTTCAGATGCCTACCAAGGTAGTGTAAAAACTACCAGGAGAACTCCTGTCTGGCACCTTCCCCGGTGGAGTTGTGCATGGGGTGTGTTTGGAACATTTTGTCACCGGCCGACTCCAAAATTCAGCGTTTCCCCATCTCAGCCCAGAAAGCAGGTAGAACAACTTTTGTGGTGTCTTTCAGATGCCTACCAAGGTAGTGTAAAAACTACCAGGAGAACTCCTGTCTGGCACCTTCCCCGGTGGAGTTGTGCATGGGGTGTGTTTGGAACATTTTGTCACCGGCCGACTCCAAAATTCAGCGGTTCCCCATCTCAGCCCAGAAAGCAGGTACAACAACTTTTCTTGTGCCTTTCAGCTGCCTACCAAGGTAGTGTAAAAACTACCAAGAGAACTCTTGTCTGGCACCTTCCCCGGTGGAGTTGTGCATGGGGTGTGTTTGGAACATTTTGTCACCGGCCGACTCCAAAATTCAGCGTTTCCCCATCTCAGCCCAGAAAGCAGGTAGAACAACTTTTGTCGTGTCTTTCAAATGCCTACAAAAGTAGTGTAAAAACTACCAAGAGAACTCCTGTCTGGCACCTTCCGTGGTGGAGTTGTGCATGGGGTGTGTTTGGAACATTTTGTCACCAGCAGACTCCAAAATTCAGCGTTTCCCCATCTCAGCCCAGAAAGCAGGTAGAACAACTTTTGTGGTGCCTTTCAGCTGCCTACCAAGGTAGTGTAAAAACTACTAAGAGAACTCCTGTCTGGCACCTTCCCCGGTGGAGTTGTGCATGGGGTGTGTTTGGAACATTTTGTCACCAGCCGAGTCCAAAATTCAGCGATTCCCCATCTCAGCCCAGAAAGCAGGTAGAACAACTTCTGTGGTGTCTTTCAGATGCCTACCGGACCAATGTAAAAACTACCAGGAGAACTCCTGTCTGGCCCCTTCCCCGGTGGAGTTGTGCATGGGGTGTGTTTGGAACATTTTGTCACCGGCCGAGTCCAAAATTCAGCGATTCCCCATCTCAGCCCAGAAAGCAGGTAGAACAACTTTTGTGGTGTCTTTCAGATGCCTACCAAGGTAGTGTAAAAACTACCAGGGGAACTCCTGTCTGGCACCTTCCCCGGTGGAGTTGTGCATGGGGTGTGTTTGGAACATTTTGTCACCGGCCGACTCCAAAATTCAGCGTTTCCCCATCTCAGCCCAGAAAGCAGGAAGAACAACTTTTGTGGTGCCTTTCAGCTGCCTACCAAGGTAGTGTAAAAACTACCAAAAGAATTCGTTCCTGGCACCTTCCCCGGTGGAGTTGTGCATGGGGTGTGTTTGGAACATTTTGTCACCAGCCGACTCCAAAATTCAGCGGTTCCCCATCTCAGCCCAGAAAGCAGGTAGAACAACTTTTGTGGTGTCTTTCAGATGCCTACCAGAGCAATGTAAAAACTACCAGGAGAACTCCTGTCTGGCACCTTCCCCGGTGGAGTTGTGCATGGGGTGTGTTTGGAACATTTTGTCACCAGCCGAGTCCAAAATTCAGCGGTTCCCCATCTCAGCCCAGAAAGCAGGTAGAACAACTTTTGTGGTGTCTTTCAGATGCCTACCAAGGTAGTGTAAAAACTACCAGGAGAACTCCTGTCTGGCACCTTCCCCGGTGGAGTTGTGCATGGGGTGTGTTTGGAACATTTTGTCACCGGCCGAGTCCAAAATTCAGCGGTTCCCCATCTCAGCCCAGAAAGCAGGTAGAACAACTTTTGTGGTGTCTTTCAGATGCCTACCAAGGTAGTGTAAAAACTACCAAGAGAACTCCTGTCTGGCACCTTCCCCGGTGGAGTTGTGCATGGGGTGTGTTTGGAACATTTTGTCACCGGCCGACTCCAAAATTCAGCCGTTCCCCATCTCAGCCCAGAAAGCAGGTAGAACAACTTTTGTGGTGTCTTTCAAATGCCTACCAAGGTAGTGTAAAAACTACCAACAGAATTCGTTCCTGGCACCTTCCCCGGTGGAGTTGTGCATGGGGTGTCTGTGAAACATTTTGTCACCGGCCGACTCCAAAATTCAGCGGTTCCCCATCTCAGCCCAGAAAGCAGGTAGAACAACTTTTGTGGTGTCTTTCAGATGCCTACCAAGGTAGTGTAAAAACTATCAAGAGAACTCCTGTCTGGCACCTTCCCCGGTGGAGTTGTGCATGGGGTGTGTTTGGAACATTTTGTCACCGGCCGAGTCCAAAATTCAGCGATTCCCCATCTCAGCCCAGAAAGCAGGTAGAACAACTTTTGTGGTGTCTTTCAGATGCCTACCAAGGTAGTGTAAAAACTACCAGGAGAACTCCTGTCTGGCACCTTCCCCGGTGGAGTTGTGCATGGGGTGTGTTTGGAACATTTTGTCACCGGCCGACTCCAAAATTCAGCGTTTCCCCATCTCAGCCCAGAAAGCAGGTAGAACAACTTTTGTGGTGTCTTTCAGATGCCTACCAAGGTAGTGTAAAAACTACCAGGAGAACTCCTGTCTGGCACCTTCCCCGGTGGAGTTGTGCATGGGGTGTGTTTGGAACATTTTGTCACCGGCCGACTCCAAAATTCAGCGGTTCCCCATCTCAGCCCAGAAAGCAGGTACAACAACTTTTCTTGTGCCTTTCAGCTGCCTACCAAGGTAGTGTAAAAACTACCAAGAGAACTCCTGTCTGGCACCTTCCCCGGTGGAGTTGTGCATGGGGTGTGTTTGGAACATTTTGTCACCGGCCGAGTCCAAAATTCAGCGTTTCCCCATCTCAGCCCAGAAAGCAGGTAGAACAACTTTTGTGGTGTCTTTCAGATGCCTAGCGGAGCAATGTAAAAACTACCAGGAGAACTCCTGTCTGGCACCTTCCCCGGTGGAGTTGTGCATGGGGTGTGTTTGGAACATTTTGTCACCAGCCGACTCCAAAATTCAGCGTTTCCCCATCTCAGCCCAGAAAGCAGGTAGAACAACTTTTGTGGTGCCTTTCAGCTGCCTACCAAGGTAGTGTAAAAACTACCAAGAGAACTCCTTTCTGGCACCTTCCCCGGTGGAGTTGTGCATGGGGTGTGTTTGGAACATTTTGTCACCAGCCGAGTCCAAAATTCAGCGTTTCCCCATCTCAGCCCAGAAAGCAGGTAGAACAACTTTTGTGGTGTCTTTCAGATGCCTACCGGACCAATGTAAAAACTACCAGGAGAACTCCTGTCTGGCACCTTCCCCGGTGGAGTTGTGCATGGGGTGTGTTTGGAACATTTTGTCACCGGCCGAGTCCAAAATTCAGCGGTTCCCCATCTCAGCCCAGAAAGCAGGTAGAACAACTTTTGTGGTGTCTTTCAGATGCCTACCAAGGTAGTGTAAAAACTACCAAGAGAACTCCTGTCTGGCACCTTCCCCGGTGGAGTTGTGCATGGGGTGTGTTTGGAACATTTTGTCACCGGCCGACTCCAAAATTCAGCCGTTCCCCATCTCAGCCCACAAAGCAGGTAGAACAACTTTTGTGGTGTCTTTCAGATGCCTACCAAGGTAGTGTAAAAACTACCAAAAGAATTCGTTCCTGGCACCTTCCCCGGTGGAGTTGTGCATGGGGTGTGTTTGGAACATTTTGTCACCGGCCGACTCCAAAATTCAGCGGTTCCCCATCTCAGCCCAGAAAGCAGGTAGAACAACTTTTGTGGTGTCTTTCAGATGCCTACCGGAGCAATGTAAAAACTACCAGGAGAACTCCTGTCTGGCACCTTCCGTGGTGGAGTTGTGCATGGGGTGTGTTTGGAACATTTTGTCACCAGCCGACTCCAAAATTCAGCTGTTCCCCATCTAAGCCCAGAAAGCAGGTAGAACAACTTTTGTGGTGCCTTTCAGCTGCCTACCAAGGTAGTGTAAAAACTACCAAGAGAACTCCTTTCTGGCACCTTCCCCGGTGGAGTTGTGCATGGGGTGTGTTTGGAACATTTTGTCACCAGCCGAGTCCAAAATTCAGCGATTCCCCATCTCAGCCCAGAAAGCAGGTAGAACAACTTTTGTGGTGCCTTTCAGATGCCTACCAAGGTAGTGTAAAAACTACCAACAGAATTCGTTCCTGGCACCTTCCCCGGTGGAGTTGTGCATGGGGTGTGTTTGGAACATTTTGTCACCGGCCGACTCCAAAATTCAGCGGTTCCCCATCTCAGCCCAGAAAGCAGGAAGAACAACTTTTGTGGTGCCTTTCAAATGCCTACCAAGGTAGTGTAAAAACTACCAGGAGAACTCCTGTCTGGCACCTTCCCCGGTGGAGTTGTGCATGGGTTGTGTTTGGAACATTTTGTCACCGGCCGAGTCCAAAATTCAGCGATTCCCCATCTCAGCCCAGAAAGCAGGTAGAACAACTTTTGTGGTGTCTTTCAGATGCCTACCAAGGTAGTGTAAAAACTACTAAGAGAACTCCTGTCTGGCACCTTCCCCGGTGGAGTTGTGCATGGGGTGTGTTTGGAACATTTTGTCACCGGCCGAGTCCAAAATTCAGCGTTTCCTCATCTCAGCCCAGAAAGCAGGTAGAACAACTTTTGTGGTGTCTTTCAGATGCCTACCAAGGTAGTGTAAAAACTACTAAGAGAACTCCTGTCTGGCACCTTCCCCGGTGGAGTTGTGCATGGGGTGTGTTTGGAACATTTTGTCACCGGCCGACTCCAAAATTCAGCGTTTCCCCATCTCAGCCCACAAAGCAGGTACAACAACTTTTGTGGTGTCTTTCAGATGCCTACCAAGGTAGTGTAAAAACTACCAAGAGAACTCCTGTCTGGCACCTTCCCCGGTGGAGTTGTGCATGGGGTGTGTTTGGAACATTTTGTCACCGGCCGACTCCAAAATTCAGCGGTTCCCCATCTCAGCCCAGAAAGCAGGTAGAACAACTTTTGTGGTGTCTTTCAGATGCCTACCAAGGTAGTGTAAAAACTACCAGGAGAACTCCTGTCTGGCACCTTCCCCGGTGGAGTTGTGCATGGGGTGTGTTTGGAACATTTTGTCACCTGCCGAGTCCAAAATTCAGCGTTTCCCCATCTCAGCCCAGAAAGCAGGTAGAACAACTTTTGTGGTGTCTTTCAGATGCCTACCAAGGTAGTGTAAAAACTACCAGGAGAACTCCTGTCTGGCACCTTCCCCGGTGGAGTTGTGCATGGGGTGTGTTTGGAACATTTTGTCACCGGCCGACTCCAAAATTCAGCGGTTCCCCATCTCAGCCCAGAAAGCAGGTACAACAACTTTTCTTGTGCCTTTCAGCTGCCTACCAAGGTAGTGTAAAAACTACCAAGAGAACTCCTGTCTGGCACCTTCCCCGGTGGAGTTGTGCATGGGGTGTGTTTGGAACATTTTGTCACCGGCCGACTCCAAAATTCAGCGTTTCCCCATCTCAGCCCAGAAAGCAGGTAGAACAAGTTTTGTGGTGTCTTTCAAATGCCTACAAAGGTAGTGTAAAAACTACCAAGAGAACTCCTGTCTGGCACCTTCCCCGGTGGAGTTGTGCATGGGGTGTGTTTGGAACATTTTGTCACCGGCCGACTCCAAAATTCAGCGGTTCCCCATCTCAGCCCAGAAAGCAGGAAGAATAACTTTTGTGGTGCCTTTCAAATGCCTACCAAGGTAGTGTAAAAACTACCAGGAGAACTCCTGTCTGGCACCTTCCCCGGTGGAGTTGTGTATGGGGTGTGTTTCGAACATTTTGTCACCAGCCGAGTCCAAAATTCAGCGATTCCCCATCTCAGCCCAGAAAGCAGGTAGAACAACTTCTGTGGTGTCTTTCAGATGCCTACCAAGGTAGTGTAAAAACTACTAAGAGAACTCCTGTCTGGCACCTTCCCCGGTGGAGTTGTGCAGGGGGTGTGTTTGGAACATTTTGTCACCAGCCGACTCCAAAATTCAGCGGTTCCCCATCTCAGCCCAGAAAGCAGGTAGAACAACTTTTGTGGTGTCTTTCAGATGCCTACCAAGGTAGTGTAAAAACTACCAGGAGAACTCCTGTCTGGCACTTTCCCCGGTGGAGTTGTGCAGGGGGTGTGTTTGGAACATTTTGTCACCAGCCGACTCCAAAATTCAGCGGTTCCCCATCTCAGCCCAGAAAGCAGGTAGAACAACTTTTGTGGTGCCTTTTAGATGCCTACCAAGGTAGTGTAAAAACTACCAAGGGAACTCCTGTCTGGCACCTTCCCCGGTGGAGTTGTGCATGGGGTGTGTTTGGAACATTTTGTCAACGGCAGACTCCAAAATTCAGCGGTTCCCCATCTCAGCCCACAAAGCAGGTAGAACAACTTTTGTGGTGTCTTTCAGATGCCTACCAAGGTAGTGTAATACTACCAGGAGAACTCCTGTCTGGCACCTTCCGTGGTGGAGTTGTGCATGGGGTGTGTTTGTAACATTTTGTCGACGGCCGACTCCAAAATTCAGCGGTTCCCCATCTCAGCCCAGAAAGCAGGTAGAACAACTTTTGTGGTGTCTTTCAGATGCCTACCAAGGTAGTGTAAAAACTACCAAGAGAACTCCTGTCTGGCACCTTCCCCGGTGGAGTTGTGCATGGGGTGTGTTTGGAACATTTTGTCACCGGCCGACTCCAAAATTCAGCCGTTCCCCATCTCAGCCCAGAAAGCAGGTAGAACAACTTTTGTGGTGTCTTTCAGCTGCCTACCAAGGTAGTGTAAAAACTACCAACAGAATTCGTTCCTGGCACCTTCCCCGGTGGAGTTGTGCATGGGGTGTCTGTGAAACATTTTGTCACCGGCCGACTCCAAAATTCAGCGGTTCCCCATCTCAGCCCAGAAAGCAGGTAGAACAACTTTTGTGGTGTCTTTCAGATGCCTACCAAGGTAGTGTAAAAACTATCAAGAGAACTCCTGTCTGGCACCTTCCCCGGTGGAGTTGTGCATGGGGTGTGTTTGGAACATTTTGTCACCGGCCGAGTCCAAAATTCAGCGATTCCCCATCTCAGCCCAGAAAGCAGGTAGAACAACTTTTGTGGTGTCTTTCAGATGCCTACCAAGGTAGTGTAAAAACTACCAGGAGAACTCCTGTCTGGCACCTTCCCCGGTGGAGTTGTGCATGGGGTGTGTTTGGAACATTTTGTCACCGGCCGACTCCAAAATTCAGCGTTTCCCCATCTCAGCCCAGAAAGCAGGTAGAACAACTTTTGTGGTGTCTTTCAGATGCCTACCAAGGTAGTGTAAAAACTACCAGGAGAACTCCTGTCTGGCACCTTCCCCGGTGGAGTTGTGCATGGGGTGTGTTTGGAACATTTTGTCACCGGCCGACTCCAAAATTCAGCGGTTCCCCATCTCAGCCCAGAAAGCAGGTACAACAACTTTTCTTGTGCCTTTCAGCTGCCTACCAAGGTAGTGTAAAAACTACCAAGAGAACTCCTGTCTGGCACCTTCCCCGGTGGAGTTGTGCATGGGGTGTGTTTGGAACATTTTGTCACCGGCCGAGTCCAAAATTCAGCGTTTCCCCATCTCAGCCCAGAAAGCAGGTAGAACAACTTTTGTCGTGTCTTTCAAATGCCTACAAAAGTAGTGTAAAAACTACCAAGAGAACTCCTGTCTGGCACCTTCCGTGGTGGAGTTGTGCATGGGGTGTGTTTGGAACATTTTGTCACCAGCAGACTCCAAAATTCAGCGTTTCCCCATCTCAGCCCAGAAAGCAGGTAGAACAACTTTTGTGGTGCCTTTCAGCTGCCTACCAAGGTAGTGTAAAAACTACTAAGAGAACTCCTGTCTGTCACCTTCCCCGGTGGAGTTGTGCATGGGGTGTGTTTGGAACATTTTGTCACCAGCCGAGTCCAAAATTCAGCGATTCCCCATCTCAGCCCAGAAAGCAGGTAGAACAACTTCTGTGGTGTCTTTCAGATGCCTACCGGACCAATGTAAAAACTACCAGGAGAACTCCTGTCTGGCCCCTTCCCCGGTGGAGTTGTGCATGGGGTGTGTTTGGAACATTTTGTCACCGGCCGAGTCCAAAATTCAGCGATTCCCCATCTCAGCCCAGAAAGCAGGTAGAACAACTTTTGTGGTGTCTTTCAGATGCCTACCAAGGTAGTGTAAAAACTACCAGGGGAACTCCTGTCTGGCACCTTCCCCGGTGGAGTTGTGCATGGGGTGTGTTTGGAACATTTTGTCACCGGCCGACTCCAAAATTCAGCGGTTCCCCATCTCAGCCCAGAAAGCAGGAAGAACAACTTTTGTGGTGCCTTTCAGCTGCCTACCAAGGTAGTGTAAAAACTACCAAAAGAATTCGTTCCTGGCACCTTCCCCGGTGGAGTTGTGCATGGGGTGTGTTTGGAACATTTTGTCACCAGCCGACTCCAAAATTCAGCGGTTCCCCATCTCAGCCCAGAAAGCAGGTAGAACAACTTTTGTGGTGTCTTTCAGATGCCTACCAGAGCAATGTAAAAACTACCAGGAGAACTCCTGTCTGGCACCTTCCCCGGTGGAGTTGTGCATGGGGTGTGTTTGGAACATTTTGTCACCAGCCGAGTCCAAAATTCAGCGGTTCCCCATCTCAGCCCAGAAAGCAGGTAGAACAACTTTTGTGGTGTCTTTCAGATGCCTACCAAGGTAGTGTAAAAACTACCAACAGAATTCGTTCCTGGCACCTTCCCCGGTGGAGTTGTGCATGGGGTGTCTGTGAAACATTTTGTCACCGGCCGAGTCCAAAATTCAGCGGTTCCCCATCTCAGCCCAGAAAGCAGGTAGAACAACTTTTGTGGTGTCTTTCAGATGCCTACCAAGGTAGTGTAAAAACTATCAAGAGAACTCCTGTCTGGCACCTTCCCCGGTGGAGTTGTGCATGGGGTGTGTTTGGAACATTTTGTCACCGGCCGAGTCCAAAATTCAGCGATTCCCCATCTCAGCCCAGAAAGCAGGTAGAACAACTTTTGTGGTGTCTTTCAGATGCCTACCAAGGTAGTGTAAAAACTACCAGGAGAACTCCTGTCTGGCACCTTCCCCGGTGGAGTTGTGCATGGGGTGTGTTTGGAACATTTTGTCACCGGCCGACTCCAAAATTCAGCGGTTCCCCATCTCAGCCCAGAAAGCAGGTACAACAACTTTTCTTGTGCCTTTCAGCTGCCTACCAAGGTAGTGTAAAAACTACCAAGAGAACTCCTGTCTGGCACCTTCCCCGGTGGAGTTGTGCATGGGGTGTGTTTGGAACATTTTGTCACCGGCCGAGTCCAAAATTCAGCGTTTCCCCATCTCAGCCCAGAAAGCAGGTAGAACAACTTTTGTGGTGTCTTTCAGATGCCTACCGGAGCAATGTAAAAACTACCAGGAGAACTCCTGTCTGGCACCTTCCCCGGTGGAGTTGTGCATGGGGTGTGTTTGGAACATTTTGTCACCAGCCGACTCCAAAATTCAGCGTTTCCCCATCTCAGCCCAGAAAGCAGGTAGAACAACTTTTGTGGTGCCTTTCAGCTGCCTACCAAGGTAGTGTAAAAACTACCAAGAGAACTCCTTTCTGGCACCTTCCCCGGTGGAGTTGTGCATGGGGTGTGTTTGGAACATTTTGTCACCAGCCGAGTCCAAAATTCAGCGTTTCCCCATCTCAGCCCAGAAAGCAGGTAGAACAACTTTTGTGGTGTCTTTCAGATGCCTACCGGACCAATGTAAAAACTACCAGGAGAACTCCTGTCTGGCACCTTCCCCGGTGGAGTTGTGCATGGGGTGCGTTTGGAACATTTTGTCACCGGCCGAGTCCAAAATTCAGCGGTTCCCCATCTCAGCCCAGAAAGCAGGTAGAACAACTTTTGTGGTGTCTTTCAGATGCCTACCAAGGTAGTGTAAAAACTACCAAGAGAACTCCTGTCTGGCACCTTCCCCGGTGGAGTTGTGCATGGGGTGTGTTTGGAACATTTTGTCACCGGCCGACTCCAAAATTCAGCCGTTCCCCATCTCAGCCCACAAAGCAGGTAGAACAACTTTTGTGGTGTCTTTCAGATGCCTACCAAGGTAGTGTAAAAACTACCAAAAGAATTCGTTCCTGGCACCTTCCCCGGTGGAGTTGTGCATGGGGTGTGTTTGGAACATTTTGTCACCAGCCGACTCCAAAATTCAGCGGTTCCCCATCTCAGCCCAGAAAGCAGGTAGAACAACTTTTGTGGTGTCTTTCAGATGCCTACCGGAGCAATGTAAAAACTACCAGGAGAACTCCTGTCTGGCACCTTCCGTGGTGGAGTTGTGCATGGGGTGTGTTTGGAACATTTTGTCACCAGCCGACTCCAAAATTCAGCTGTTCCCCATCT
This sequence comes from Falco cherrug, assembly GCF_023634085.1. Classification (NCBI taxonomy): domain Eukaryota; kingdom Metazoa; phylum Chordata; class Aves; order Falconiformes; family Falconidae; genus Falco; species Falco cherrug. The sequence continues at coordinate 118,518 of NW_026599364.1, read as the reverse complement.
AAGCCCAGAAAGCAGGTAGAACAACTTTTGTGGTGCCTTTCAGCTGCCTACCAAGGTAGTGTAAAAACTACCAAGAGAACTCCTTTCTGGCACCTTCCCCGGTGGAGTTGTGCATGGGGTGTGTTTGGAACATTTTGTCACCAGCCGAGTCCAAAATTCAGCGTTTCCCCATCTCAGCCCAGAAAGCAGGTAGAACAACTTTTGTGGTGCCTTTCAGATGCCTACCAAGGTAGTGTAAAAACTACCAACAGAATTCGTTCCTGGCACCTTCCCCGGTGGAGTTGTGCATGGGGTGTGTTTGGAACATTTTGTCACCGGCCGACTCCAAAATTCAGCGGTTCCCCATCTCAAGGTAGAACAACTTTTGTGGTGTCTTTCAGATGCCTACCAAGGTAGTGTAAAAACTATCAAGAGAACTCCTGTCTGGCACCTTCCCCGGTGGAGTTGTGCATGGGGCTGTGTTTTGGAACATTTTGTCACCGGCCGAGTCCAAAATTCAGCGATTCCCCCATCTCAGCCCAGAAAGCAGGTTAGAACAACTTTTGTGGTGTCTTTCAGATGCCTACCAAGGGTAGTGTAAAAACTACCAGGAGAACTCCTGTCTGGCACCTTCCCGGTGGAGTTGTGCATGGGGTGTGTTTGGAACATTTTGTCACCGGCCGACTCCAAAATTCAGCGGTTCCCCATCTCAGCCCAGAAAGCAGGTACAACAACTTTTCTTGTGCCTTTCAGCTGCCTACCAAGGTAGTGTAAAAAACTACCAAGAGAACTCCTGTCTGGCACCTTCCCCGGTGGAGTTGTGCATGGGGTGTGTTTGGAACATTTTGTCACCGGCCGAGTCCCAAAATTCAGCGTTTCCCCATCTCAGCCCAGAAAGCAGGTAGAACAACTTTTTGTGGTGTCTTTCAGATGCCTACCGGAGCAATGTAAAAACTACCAGGAGAACTCCTGTCTGGCACCTTCCCCGGTGGAGTTGTGCATGGGGTGTGTTTGGAACATTTTGTCACCAGCCGACTCCAAAATTCAGCGTTTCCCCATCTCAGCCCAGAAAGCAGGTAGAACAACTTTTGTGGGTGCCTTTCAGCTGCCTACCAAGGTAGTGTAAAAACTACCAAGAGAGAACTCCTTTCTGGCACCTTCCCCCGGTGGAGTTGTGCATGGGGTGTGTTTGGAACATTTTGTCACCAGCCGAGTCCAAAATTCAGCGTTTCCCCATCTCAGCCCAGAAAGCAGGTAGAACAACTTTTGTGGTGTCTTTCAGATGCCTACCGGACCAATGTAAAAAACTACCAGGAGAACTCCTGTCTGGCACCTTCCCCGGTGGAGTTGTGCATGGGGTGCGTTTGGAACATTTTGTCACCGGCCGAGTCCAAAATTCAGCGGTTCCCCATCTCAGCCCAGAAAGCAGGTAGAACAACTTTTGTGGTGTCTTTCAGATGCCTACCAAGGTAGTGTAAAAACTACCAAGAGAACTCCTGTCTGGCACCTTCCCCGGTGGAGTTGTGCATGGGGTGTGTTTTGGAACATTTTGTCACCGGCCGACTCCAAAATTCAGCCGTTCCCCATCTCAGCCCACAAAGCAGGTAGAACAACTTTTGTGGTGTCTTTCAGATGCCTACCAAGGTAGTGTAAAAACTACCAAAAGAATTCGTTCCTGGCACCTTCCCCGGTGGAGTTGTGCATGGGGGTGTGTTTGGAACATTTTGTCACCAGCCGACTCCAAAATTCAGCGGTTCCCCATCTCAGCCCAGAAAGCAGGTAGAAACAACTTTTGTGGTGTCTTTCAGATGCCTACCGGAGCAATGTAAAAACTACCAGGAGAACTCCTGTCTGGCACCTTCCGTGGTGGAGTTGTGCATGGGGTGTGTGTTGGAACATTTTGTCACCAGCCGACTCCAAAATTCAGCTGTTCCCCATCTAAGCCCAGAAAGCAGGTAGAACAACTTTTGTGGTGCCTTTCAGCTGCCTACCAAGGTAGTGTAAAAACTACCAAGAGAACTCCTTTCTGGCACCTTCCCCGGTGGAGTTGTGCATGGGGTGTGTTTGGAACATTTTGTCACCAGCCGAGTCCAAAATTCAGCGTTTCCCCATCTCAGCCCAGAAAGCAGGTAGAACAACTTTTGTGGTGCCTTTCAGATGCCTACCAAGGTAGTGTAAAAACTACCAACAGAATTCGTTCCTGGCACCTTCCCCGGTGGAGTTGTGCATGGGGTGTGTTTGGAACATTTTGTCACCGGCCGACTCCAAAATTCAGCGGTTCCCCATCTCAGCCCAGAAAGCAGGAAGAACAACTTTTGTGGTGCCTTTCAAATGCCTACCAAGGTAGTGTAAAAACTACCAGGAGAACTCCTGTCTGGCACCTTCCCCGGTGGAGTTGTGCATGGGTTGTGTTTGGAACATTTTGTCACCGGCCGAGTCCAAAATTCAGCGATTCCCCATCTCAGCCCAGAAAGCAGGTAGAACAACTTTTGTGGTGTCTTTCAGATGCCTACCAAGGTAGTGTAAAAACTACTAAGAGAACTCCTGTCTGGCACCTTCCCCGGTGGAGTTGTGCATGGGGTGTGTTTGGAACATTTTGTCACCGGCCGAGTCCAAAATTCAGCGTTTCCTCATCTCAGCCCAGAAAGCAGGTAGAACAACTTTTGTGGTGTCTTTCAGATGCCTACCAAGGTAGTGTAAAAACTACTAAGAGAACTCCTGTCTGGCACCTTCCCCGGTGGAGTTGTGCATGGGGTGTGTTTGGAACATTTTGTCACCGGCCGACTCCAAAATTCAGCGTTTCCCCATCTCAGCCCACAAAGCAGGTACAACAACTTTTGTGGTGTCTTTCAGATGCCTACCAAGGTAGTGTAAAAACTACCAAGAGAACTCCTGTCTGGCACCTTCCCCGGTGGAGTTGTGCATGGGGTGTGTTTGGAACATTTTGTCACCGGCCGACTCCAAAATTCAGCCGTTCCCCATCTCAGCCCAGAAAGCAGGTAGAACAACTTTTGTGGTGTCTTTCAGATGCCTACCAAGGTAGTGTAAAAACTACCAGGAGAACTCCTGTCTGGCACCTTCCCCGGTGGAGTTGTGCATGGGGTGTGTTTGGAACATTTTGTCACCTGCCGAGTCCAAAATTCAGCGTTTCCCCATCTCAGCCCAGAAAGCAGGTAGAACAACTTTTGTGGTGTCTTTCAGATGCCTACCAAGGTAGTGTAAAAACTACCAGGAGAACTCCTGTCTGGCACCTTCCCCGGTGGAGTTGTGCATGGGGTGTGTTTGGAACATTTTGTCACCGGCCGACTCCAAAATTCAGCGGTTCCCCATCTCAGCCCAGAAAGCAGGTACAACAACTTTTCTTGTGCCTTTCAGCTGCCTACCAAGGTAGTGTAAAAACTACCAAGAGAACTCCTGTCTGGCACCTTCCCCGGTGGAGTTGTGCATGGGGTGTGTTTGGAACATTTTGTCACCGGCCGAGTCCAAAATTCAGCGTTTCCCCATCTCAGCCCAGAAAGCAGGTAGAACAAGTTTTGTGGTGTCTTTCAAATGCCTACAAAGGTAGTGTAAAAACTACCAAGAGAACTCCTGTCTGGCACCTTCCGTGGTGGAGTTGTGCATGGGGTGTGTTTGGAACATTTTGTCACCAGCAGACTCCAAAATTCAGCGTTTCCCCATCTCAGCCCAGAAAGCAGGTAGAACAAGTTTTGTGGTGCCTTTCAGCTGCCTACCAAGGTAGTGTAAAAACTACTAAGAGAACTCCTGTCTGTCACCTTCCCCGGTGGAGTTTTGCATGGGGTGTGTTTGGAACATTTTGTCACCAGCCGAGTCCAAAATTCAGCGATTCCCCATCTCAGCCCAGAAAGCAGGTAGAACAACTTCTGTGGTGTCTTTCAGATGCCTACCAAGGTAGTGTAAAAACTACCAAGAGAACTCCTGTCTGGCACCTTCCCCGATGGAGTTGTGCATGGGGTGTGTTTGGAACATTTTGTCACCGGCCGAGTCCAAAATTCAGCGTTTCCCCATCTCAGCCCAGAAAGCAGGAAGAACAACTTTTGTGGTGCCTTTCAAATGCCTACCAAGGTAGTGTAAAAACTACTAAGAGAACTCCTGTCTGGCACCTTCCCCGGTGGAGTTGTGCATGGGGTGTGTTTGGAACATTTTGTCACCAGCCGACTCCAAAATTCAGCGGTTCCCCATCTCAGCCCAGAAAGCAGGTAGAACAACTTTTGTGGTGTCTTTCAGATGCCTACCGGACCAATGTAAAAACTACCAGGAGAACTCCTGTCTGGCCCCTTCCCCGGTGGAGTTGTGCATGGGGTGTGTTTGGAACATTTTGTCACCGGCCGACTCCAAAATTCAGCGGTTCCCCATCTCAGCCCACAAAGCAGGTACAACAACTTTTGTGGTGTCTTTCAGATGCCTACCAAGGTAGTGTAAAAACTACCAAGAGAACTCCTGTCTGGCACCTTCCCCGGTGGAGTTGTGCATGGGGTGTGTTTGGAACATTTTGTCACCGGCCGACTCCAAAATTCAGCCGTTCCCCATCTCAGCCCACAAAGCAGGTAGAACAACTTTTGTGGTGTCTTTCAGATGCCTACCAAGGTAGTGTAAAAACTACCAACAGAATTCGTTCCTGGCACCTTCCCCGGTGGAGTTGTGCATGGGGTGTGTTTGGAACATTTTGTCACCAGCCGACTCCAAAATTCAGCGTTTCCCCATCTCAGCCCAGAAAGCAGGTAGAACAACTTTTGTGGTGTCTTTCAGATGCCTACCAAGGTAGTGTAAAAACTACCAGGAGAACTCCTGTCTGGCACCTTCCCCGGTGGAGTTGTGCATGGGGTGTGTTTGGAACATTTTGTCACCGGCCGACTCCAAAATTCAGCGGTTCCCCATCTCAGCCCACAAAGCAGGTAGAACAACTTTTCTTGTGCCTTTCAGCTGCCTACCAAGGTAGTGTAAAAACTACCAACAGAATTCGTTCCTGGCACCTTCCCCGGTGGAGTTGTGCATGGGGTGTGTTTGGAACATTTTGTCACCGGCCGAGTCCAAAATTCAGCGGTTCCCCATCTCAGCCCAGAAAGCAGGTAGAACAACTTTTGTGGTGCCTTTCAAATGCCTACCAAGGTAGTGTAAAAACTACCAGGAGAACTCCTGTCTGGCACCTTCCCCGGTGGAGTTGTGTATGGGGTGTGTTTCGAACATTTTGTCACCAGCCGAGTCCAAAATTCAGCGATTCCCCATCTCAGCCCAGAAAGCAGGTAGAACAACTTCTGTGGTGTCTTTCAGATGCCTACCAAGGTAGTGTAAAAACTACTAAGAGAACTCCTGTCTGGCACCTTCCCCGGTGGAGTTGTGCAGGGGGTGTGTTTGGAACATTTTGTCACCAGCCGACTCCAAAATTCAGCGGTTCCCCATCTCAGCCCAGAAAGCAGGTAGAACATCTTTTGTGGTGTCTTTCAGATGCCTACCAAGGTAGTGTAAAAACTACCAAGAGAACTCCTGTCTGGCACCTTCCCCGGTGGAGTTGTGCATGGGGTGTGTTTGGAACATTTTGTCACCGGCCGAGTCCAAAATTCAGCGTTTCCCCATCTCAGCCCAGAAAGCAGGTAGAACAACTTTTGTGGTGTCTTTCAGATGCCTACCAAGGTAGTGTAAAAACTACCAAGGGAACTCCTGTCTGGCACCTTCCCCGGTGGAGTTGTGCATGGGGTGTGTTTGGAACATTTTGTCAACGGCAGACTCCAAAATTCAGCGGTTCCCCATCTCAGCCCACAAAGCAGGTAGAACAACTTTTGTGGTGTCTTTCAGATGCCTACCAAGGTAGTGTAAAAACTACCAGGAGAACTCCTGTCTGGCACCTTCCCCGGTGGAGTTGTGCATGGGGTGTGTTTGGAACATTTTGTCACCGGCCGACTCCAAAATTCAGCGGTTCCCCATCTCAGCCCAGAAAGCAGGTAGAACAACTTTTCTTGTGCCTTTCAGCTGCCTACCAAGGTAGTGTAAAAACTACCAACAGAATTCGTTCCTGGCACCTTCCCCGGTGGAGTTGTGCATGGGGTGTGTTTGGAACATTTTGTCACCGGCCGACTCCAAAATTCAGCGGTTCCCCATCTCAGCCCAGAAAGCAGGTAGAACAACTTTTGTGGTGTCTTTCAGATGCCTACCAGAGCAATGTAAAAACTACCAGGAGAACTCCTGTCTGGCACCTTCCCCGGTGGAGTTGTGCATGGGGTGTGTTTGGAACATTTTGTCACCAGCCGAGTCCAAAATTCAGCGGTTCCCCATCTCAGCCCAGAAAGCAGGTAGAACAACTTTTGTGGTGTCTTTCAGATGCCTACCAAGGTAGTGTAAAAACTACCAGGAGAACTCCTGTCTGGCACCTTCCCCGGTGGAGTTGTGCATGGGGTGTGTTTGGAACATTTTGTCACCGGCCGAGTCCAAAATTCAGCGGTTCCCCATCTCAGCCCAGAAAGCAGGTAGAACAACTTTTGTGGTGTCTTTCAGATGCCTACCAAGGTAGTGTAAAAACTACCAAGAGAACTCCTGTCTGGCACCTTCCCCGGTGGAGTTGTGCATGGGGTGTGTTTGGAACATTTTGTCACCGGCCGACTCCAAAATTCAGCCGTTCCCCATCTCAGCCCAGAAAGCAGGTAGAACAACTTTTGTGGTGTCTTTCAGCTGCCTACCAAGGTAGTGTAAAAACTACCAACAGAATTCGTTCCTGGCACCTTCCCCGGTGGAGTTGTGCATGGGGTGTCTGTGAAACATTTTGTCACCGGCCGACTCCAAAATTCAGCGGTTCCCCATCTCAGCCCAGAAAGCAGGTAGAACAACTTTTGTGGTGTCTTTCAGATGCCTACCAAGGTAGTGTAAAAACTATCAAGAGAACTCCTGTCTGGCACCTTCCCCGGTGGAGTTGTGCATGGGGTGTGTTTGGAACATTTTGTCACCGGCCGAGTCCAAAATTCAGCGATTCCCCATCTCAGCCCAGAAAGCAGGTAGAACAACTTTTGTGGTGTCTTTCAGATGCCTACCAAGGTAGTGTAAAAACTACCAGGAGAACTCCTGTCTGGCACCTTCCCCGGTGGAGTTGTGCATGGGGTGTGTTTGGAACATTTTGTCACCGGCCGACTCCAAAATTCAGCGTTTCCCCATCTCAGCCCAGAAAGCAGGTAGAACAACTTTTGTGGTGTCTTTCAGATGCCTACCAAGGTAGTGTAAAAACTACCAAGAGAACTCCTGTCTGGCACCTTCCCCGGTGGAGTTGTGCATGGGGTGTGTTTGGAACATTTTGTCAACGGCAGACTCCAAAATTCAGCGGTTCCCCATCTCAGCCCAGAAAGCAGGTACAACAACTTTTCTTGTGCCTTTCAGCTGCCTACCAAGGTAGTGTAAAAACTACCAAGAGAACTCCTGTCTGGCACCTTCCCCGGTGGAGTTGTGCATGGGGTGTGTTTGGAACATTTTGTCACCGGCCGACTCCAAAATTCAGCGTTTCCCCATCTCAGCCCAGAAAGCAGGTAGAACAACTTTTGTCGTGTCTTTCAAATGCCTACAAAAGTAGTGTAAAAACTACCAAGAGAACTCCTGTCTGGCACCTTCCGTGGTGGAGTTGTGCATGGGGTGTGTTTGGAACATTTTGTCACCAGCAGACTCCAAAATTCAGCGTTTCCCCATCTCAGCCCAGAAAGCAGGTAGAACAACTTTTGTGGTGCCTTTCAGCTGCCTACCAAGGTAGTGTAAAAACTACTAAGAGAACTCCTGTCTGTCACCTTCCCCGGTGGAGTTGTGCATGGGGTGTGTTTGGAACATTTTGTCACCAGCCGAGTCCAAAATTCAGCGATTCCCCATCTCAGCCCAGAAAGCAGGTAGAACAACTTCTGTGGTGTCTTTCAGATGCCTACCGGACCAATGTAAAAACTACCAGGAGAACTCCTGTCTGGCCCCTTCCCCGGTGGAGTTGTGCATGGGGTGTGTTTGGAACATTTTGTCACCGGCCGAGTCCAAAATTCAGCGATTCCCCATCTCAGCCCAGAAAGCAGGTAGAACAACTTTTGTGGTGTCTTTCAGATGCCTACCAAGGTAGTGTAAAAACTACCAGGGGAACTCCTGTCTGGCACCTTCCCCGGTGGAGTTGTGCATGGGGTGTGTTTGGAACATTTTGTCACCGGCCGACTCCAAAATTCAGCGGTTCCCCATCTCAGCCCAGAAAGCAGGAAGAACAACTTTTGTGGTGCCTTTCAGCTGCCTACCAAGGTAGTGTAAAAACTACCAAAAGAATTCGTTCCTGGCACCTTCCCCGGTGGAGTTGTGCATGGGGTGTGTTTGGAACATTTTGTCACCAGCCGAGTCCAAAATTCAGCGGTTCCCCATCTCAGCCCAGAAAGCAGGTAGAACAACTTTTGTGGTGTCTTTCAGATGCCTACCAAGGTAGTGTAAAAACTACCAGGAGAACTCCTGTCTGGCACCTTCCCCGGTGGAGTTGTGCATGGGGTGTGTTTGGAACATTTTGTCACCGGCCGAGTCCAAAATTCAGCGGTTCCCCATCTCAGCCCAGAAAGCAGGTAGAACAACTTTTGTGGTGTCTTTCAGATGCCTACCAAGGTAGTGTAAAAACTACCAAGAGAACTCCTGTCTGGCACCTTCCCCGGTGGAGTTGTGCATGGGGTGTGTTTGGAACATTTTGTCACCGGCCGACTCCAAAATTCAGCCGTTCCCCATCTCAGCCCAGAAAGCAGGTAGAACAACTTTTGTGGTGTCTTTCAGCTGCCTACCAAGGTAGTGTAAAAACTACCAACAGAATTCGTTCCTGGCACCTTCCCCGGTGGAGTTGTGCATGGGGTGTCTGTGAAACATTTTGTCACCGGCCGACTCCAAAATTCAGCGGTTCCCCATCTCAGCCCAGAAAGCAGGTAGAACAACTTTTGTGGTGTCTTTCAGATGCCTACCAAGGTAGTGTAAAAACTATCAAGAGAACTCCTGTCTGGCACCTTCCCCGGTGGAGTTGTGCATGGGGTGTGTTTGGAACATTTTGTCACCGGCCGAGTCCAAAATTCAGCGATTCCCCATCTCAGCCCAGAAAGCAGGTAGAACAACTTTTGTGGTGTCTTTCAGATGCCTACCAAGGTAGTGTAAAAACTACCAGGAGAACTCCTGTCTGGCACCTTCCCCGGTGGAGTTGTGCATGGGGTGTGTTTGGAACATTTTGTCACCGGCCGACTCCAAAATTCAGCGTTTCCCCATCTCAGCCCAGAAAGCAGGTAGAACAACTTTTGTGGTGTCTTTCAGATGCCTACCAAGGTAGTGTAAAAACTACCAGGAGAACTCCTGTCTGGCACCTTCCCCGGTGGAGTTGTGCATGGGGTGTGTTTGGAACATTTTGTCACCGGCCGACTCCAAAATTCAGCGGTTCCCCATCTCAGCCCAGAAAGCAGGTACAACAACTTTTCTTGTGCCTTTCAGCTGCCTACCAAGGTAGTGTAAAAACTACCAAGAGAACTCCTGTCTGGCACCTTCCCCGGTGGAGTTGTGCATGGGGTGTGTTTGGAACATTTTGTCACCGGCCGAGTCCAAAATTCAGCGTTTCCCCATCTCAGCCCAGAAAGCAGGTAGAACAACTTTTGTGGTGTCTTTCAGATGCCTAGCGGAGCAATGTAAAAACTACCAGGAGAACTCCTGTCTGGCACCTTCCCCGGTGGAGTTGTGCATGGGGTGTGTTTGGAACATTTTGTCACCAGCCGACTCCAAAATTCAGCGTTTCCCCATCTCAGCCCAGAAAGCAGGTAGAACAACTTTTGTGGTGCCTTTCAGCTGCCTACCAAGGTAGTGTAAAAACTACCAAGAGAACTCCTTTCTGGCACCTTCCCCGGTGGAGTTGTGCATGGGGTGTGTTTGGAACATTTTGTCACCAGCCGAGTCCAAAATTCAGCGTTTCCCCATCTCAGCCCAGAAAGCAGGTAGAACAACTTTTGTGGTGTCTTTCAGATGCCTACCGGACCAATGTAAAAACTACCAGGAGAACTCCTGTCTGGCACCTTCCCCGGTGGAGTTGTGCATGGGGTGCGTTTGGAACATTTTGTCACCGGCCGAGTCCAAAATTCAGCGGTTCCCCATCTCAGCCCAGAAAGCAGGTAGAACAACTTTTGTGGTGTCTTTCAGATGCCTACCAAGGTAGTGTAAAAACTACCAAGAGAACTCCTGTCTGGCACCTTCCCCGGTGGAGTTGTGCATGGGGTGTGTTTGGAACATTTTGTCACCAGCCGAGTCCAAAATTCAGCGGTTCCCCATCTCAGCCCAGAAAGCAGGTAGAACAACTTTTGTGGTGCCTTTCAGCTGCCTACCAAGGTAGTGTAAAAACTACCAAGAGAACTCCTTTCTGGCACCTTCCCCGGTGGAGTTGTGCATGGGGTGTGTTTGGAACATTTTGTCACCAGCCGAGTCCAAAATTCAGCGATTCCCCATCTCAGCCCAGAAAGCAGGTAGAACAACTTTTGTGGTGCCTTTCAGATGCCTACCAAGGTAGTGTAAAAACTACCAACAGAATTCGTTCCTGGCACCTTCCCCGGTGGAGTTGTGCATGGGGTGTGTTTGGAACATTTTGTCACCGGCCGACTCCAAAATTCAGCGGTTCCCCATCTCAGCCCAGAAAGCAGGAAGAACAACTTTTGTGGTGCCTTTCAAATGCCTACCAAGGTAGTGTAAAAACTACCAGGAGAACTCCTGTCTGGCACCTTCCCCGGTGGAGTTGTGCATGGGTTGTGTTTGGAACATTTTGTCACCGGCCGAGTCCAAAATTCAGCGATTCCCCATCTCAGCCCAGAAAGCAGGTAGAACAACTTTTGTGGTGTCTTTCAGATGCCTACCAAGGTAGTGTAAAAACTACTAAGAGAACTCCTGTCTGGCACCTTCCCCGGTGGAGTTGTGCATGGGGTGTGTTTGGAACATTTTGTCACCGGCCGACTCCAAAATTCAGCGTTTCCTCATCTCAGCCCAGAAAGCAGGTAGAACAACTTTTGTGGTGTCTTTCAGATGCCTACCAAGGTAGTGTAAAAACTACTAAGAGAACTCCTGTCTGGCACCTTCCCCGGTGGAGTTGTGCATGGGGTGTGTTTGGAACATTTTGTCACCGGCCGACTCCAAAATTCAGCGTTTCCCCATCTCAGCCCACAAAGCAGGTACAACAACTTTTGTGGTGTCTTTCAGATGCCTACCAAGGTAGTGTAAAAACTACCAAGAGAACTCCTGTCTGGCACCTTCCCCGGTGGAGTTGTGCATGGGGTGTGTTTGGAACATTTTGTCACCGGCCGACTCCAAAATTCAGCCGTTCCCCATCTCAGCCCAGAAAGCAGGTAGAACAACTTTTGTGGTGTCTTTCAGATGCCTACCAAGGTAGTGTAAAAACTACCAGGAGAACTCCTGTCTGGCACCTTCCCCGGTGGAGTTGTGCATGGGGTGTGTTTGGAACATTTTGTCACCTGCCGAGTCCAAAATTCAGCGTTTCCCCATCTCAGCCCAGAAAGCAGGTAGAACAACTTTTGTGGTGTCTTTCAGATGCCTACCAAGGTAGTGTAAAAACTACCAGGAGAACTCCTGTCTGGCACCTTCCCCGGTGGAGTTGTGCATGGGGTGTGTTTGGAACATTTTGTCACCGGCCGACTCCAAAATTCAGCGGTTCCCCATCTCAGCCCAGAAAGCAGGTACAACAACTTTTCTTGTGCCTTTCAGCTGCCTACCAAGGTAGTGTAAAAACTACCAAGAGAACTCCTGTCTGGCAACCTTCCCCGGTGGAGTTGTGCATGGGGTGTGTTTGGAACATTTTGTCACCGGCCGAGTCCAAAATTCAGCGATTCCCCATCTCAGCCCAGAAAGCAGGTAGAACAACTTTTGTGGTGTCTTTCAGATGCCTACCAAGGTAGTGTAAAAACTACCAGGAGAACTCCTGTCTGGCACCTTCCCCGGTGGAGTTGTGCATGGGGTGTGTTGGAACATTTTGTCACCGGCCGACTCCAAAATTCAGCGTTTCCCCATCTCAGCCCAGAAAGCAGGTAGAACAACTTTTGTGGTGTCTTTCAGATGCCTACCAAGGTAGTGTAAAAACTACCAGGAGAACTCCTGTCTGGCACCTTCCCCGGTGGAGTTGTGCATGGGGTGTGTTTGGAACATTTTGTCACCGGCCGACTCCAAAATTCAGCGGTTCCCCATCTCAGCCCACAAAGCAGGTACAACAACTTTTGTGGTGTCTTTCAGATGCCTACCAAGGTAGTGTAAAAACTACCAAGAGAACTCCTGTCTGGCACCTTCCCCGGTGGAGTTGTGCATGGGGTGTGTTTGGAACATTTTGTCACCGGCCGAGTCCAAAATTCAGCGTTTCCCCATCTCAGCCCAGAAAGCAGGTAGAACAACTTTTGTCGTGTCTTTCAAATGCCTACAAAAGTAGTGTAAAAACTACCAAGAGAACGCCTGTCTGGCACCTTCCGTGGTGGAGTTGTGCATGGGGTGTGTTTGGAACATTTTGTCACCAGCAGACTCCAAAATTCAGCGTTTCCCCATCTCAGCCCAGAAAGCAGGTAGAACAACTTTTGTGGTGCCTTTCAGCTGCCTACCAAGGTAGTGTAAAAACTACTAAGAGAACTCCTGTCTGTCACCTTCCCCGGTGGAGTTGTGCATGGGGTGTGTTTGGAACATTTTGTCACCAGCCGAGTCCAAAATTCAGCGATTCCCCATCTCAGCCCAGAAAGCAGGTAGAACAACTTCTGTGGTGTCTTTCAGATGCCTACCGGACCAATGTAAAAACTACCAGGAGAACTCCTGTCTGGCCCCTTCCCCGGTGGAGTTGTGCATGGGGTGTGTTTGGAACATTTTGTCACCGGCCGAGTCCAAAATTCAGCGATTCCCCATCTCAGCCCAGAAAGCAGGTAGAACAACTTTTGTGGTGTCTTTCAGATGCCTACCAAGGTAGTGTAAAAACTACCAGGGGAACTCCTGTCTGGCACCTTCCCCGGTGGAGTTGTGCATGGGGTGTGTTTGGAACATTTTGTCACCGGCCGACTCCAAAATTCAGCGGTTCCCCATCTCAGCCCAGAAAGCAGGAAGAACAACTTTTGTGGTGCCTTTCAGCTGCCTACCAAGGTAGTGTAAAAACTACCAAAAGAATTCGTTCCTGGCACCTTCCCCGGTGGAGTTGTGCATGGGGTGTGTTTGGAACATTTTGTCACCAGCCGACTCCAAAATTCAGCGGTTCCCCATCTCAGCCCAGAAAGCAGGTAGAACAACTTTTGTGGTGTCTTTCAGATGCCTACCAGAGCAATGTAAAAACTACCAGGAGAACTCCTGTCTGGCACCTTCCCCGGTGGAGTTGTGCATGGGGTGTGTTTGGAACATTTTGTCACCAGCCGAGTCCAAAATTCAGCGTTTCCCCATCTCAGCCCAGAAAGCAGGTACAACAACTTTTGTGGTGTCTTTCAGATGCCTACCAAGGTAGTGTAAAAACTACCAGGAGAACTCCTGTCTGGCACCTTCCCCGGTGGAGTTGTGCATGGGGTGTGTTTGGAACATTTTGTCACCGGCCGACTCCAAAATTCAGCCGTTCCCCATCTCAGCCCAGAAAGCAGGTAGAACAACTTTTGTGGTGTCTTTCAGATGCCTACCAAGGTAGTGTAAAAACTACCAAGAGAACTCCTGTCTGGCACCTTCCCCGGTGGAGTTGTGCATGGGGTGTGTTTGGAACATTTTGTCACCAGCCGACTCCAAAATTCAGCCGTTCCCCATCTCAGCCCAGAAAGCAGGTAGAACAACTTTTGTGGTGTCTTTCAGATGCCTACCAAGGTAGTGTAAAAACTATCAAGAGAACTCCTGTCTGGCACCTTCCCCGGTGGAGTTGTGCATGGGGTGTGTTTGGAACATTTTGTCACCGGCCGAGTCCAAAATTCAGCGATTCCCCATCTCAGCCCAGAAAGCAGGTAGAACAACTTTTGTGGTGTCTTTCAGATGCCTACCAAGGTAGTGTAAAAACTACCAGGAGAACTCCTGTCTGGCACCTTCCCCGGTGGAGTTGTGCATGGGGTGTGTTTGGAACATTTTGTCACCGGCCGACTCCAAAATTCAGCGTTTCCCCATCTCAGCCCAGAAAGCAGGTAGAACAACTTTTGTGGTGTCTTTCAGATGCCTACCAAGGTAGTGTAAAAACTACCAGGAGAACTCCTGTCTGGCACCTTCCCCGGTGGAGTTGTGCATGGGGTGTGTTTGGAACATTTTGTCACCGGCCGACTCCAAAATTCAGCGGTTCCCCATCTCAGCCCAGAAAGCAGGTACAACAACTTTTCTTGTGCCTTTCAGCTGCCTACCAAGGTAGTGTAAAAACTACCAAGAGAACTCCTGTCTGGCACCTTCCCCGGTGGAGTTGTGCATGGGGTGTGTTTGGAACATTTTGTCACCGGCCGAGTCCAAAATTCAGCGTTTCCCCATCTCAGCCCAGAAAGCAGGTAGAACAACTTTTGTGGTGTCTTTCAGATGCCTAGCGGAGCAATGTAAAAACTACCAGGAGAACTCCTGTCTGGCACCTTCCCCGGTGGAGTTGTGCATGGGGTGTGTTTGGAACATTTTGTCACCAGCCGACTCCAAAATTCAGCGTTTCCCCATCTCAGCCCAGAAAGCAGGTAGAACAACTTTTGTGGTGCCTTTCAGCTGCCTACCAAGGTAGTGTAAAAACTACCAAGAGAACTCCTTTCTGGCACCTTCCCCGGTGGAGTTGTGCATGGGGTGTGTTTGGAACATTTTGTCACCAGCCGAGTCCAAAATTCAGCGGTTCCCCATCTCAGCCCAGAAAGCAGGTAGAACAACTTTTGTGGTGTCTTTCAGATGCCTACCGGACCAATGTAAAAACTACCAGGAGAACTCCTGTCTGGCACCTTCCCCGGTGGAGTTGTGCATGGGGTGCGTTTGGAACATTTTGTCACCGGCCGAGTCCAAAATTCAGCGGTTCCCCATCTCAGCCCAGAAAGCAGGTAGAACAACTTTTGTGGTGTCTTTCAGATGCCTACCAAGGTAGTGTAAAAACTACCAAGAGAACTCCTGTCTGGCACCTTCCCCGGTGGAGTTGTGCATGGGGTGTGTTTGGAACATTTTGTCACCGGCCGACTCCAAAATTCAGCCGTTCCCCATCTCAGCCCACAAAGCAGGTAGAACAACTTTTGTGGTGTCTTTCAGATGCCTACCAAGGTAGTGTAAAAACTACCAAAAGAATTCGTTCCTGGCACCTTCCCCGGTGGAGTTGTGCATGGGGTGTGTTTGGAACATTTTGTCACCAGCCGACTCCAAAATTCAGCGGTTCCCCATCTCAGCCCAGAAAGCAGGTAGAACAACTTTTGTGGTGTCTTTCAGATGCCTACCGGAGCAATGTAAAAACTACCAGGAGAACTCCTGTCTGGCACCTTCCGTGGTGGAGTTGTGCATGGGGTGTGTTTGGAACATTTTGTCACCAGCCGAGTCCAAAATTCAGCGATTCCCCATCTCAGCCCAGAAAGCAGGTAGAACAACTTTTGTGGTGCCTTTCAGATGCCTACCAAGGTAGTGTAAAAACTACCAACAGAATTCGTTCCTGGCACCTTCCCCGGTGGAGTTGTGCATGGGGTGTGTTTGGAACATTTTGTCACCGGCCGACTCCAAAATTCAGCGGTTCCCCATCTCAGCCCAGAAAGCAGGAAGAACAACTTTTGTGGTGCCTTTCAAATGCCTACCAAGGTAGTGTAAAAACTACCAGGAGAACTCCTGTCTGGCACCTTCCCCGGTGGAGTTGTGCATGGGTTGTGTTTGGAACATTTTGTCACCGGCCGAGTCCAAAATTCAGCGATTCCCCATCTCAGCCCAGAAAGCAGGTAGAACAACTTTTGTGGTGTCTTTCAGATGCCTACCAAGGTAGTGTAAAAACTACCAGGAGAACTCCTGTCTGGCACCTTCCCCGGTGGAGTTGTGCATGGGGTGTGTTTGGAACATTTTGTCACCGGCCGACTCCAAAATTCAGCGTTTCCTCATCTCAGCCCAGAAAGCAGGTAGAACAACTTTTGTGGTGTCTTTCAGATGCCTACCAAGGTAGTGTAAAAACTACTAAGAGAACTCCTGTCTGGCACCTTCCCCGGTGGAGTTGTGCATGGGGTGTGTTTGGAACATTTTGTCACCGGCCGACTCCAAAATTCAGCGTTTCCCCATCTCAGCCCACAAAGCAGGTACAACAACTTTTGTGGTGTCTTTCAGATGCCTACCAAGGTAGTGTAAAAACTACCAAGAGAACTCCTGTCTGGCACCTTCCCCGGTGGAGTTGTGCATGGGGTGTGTTTGGAACATTTTGTCACCGGCCGACTCCAAAATTCAGCCGTTCCCCATCTCAGCCCAGAAAGCAGGTAGAACAACTTTTGTGGTGTCTTTCAGATGCCTACCAAGGTAGTGTAAAAACTACCAGGAGAACTCCTGTCTGGCACCTTCCCCGGTGGAGTTGTGCATGGGGTGTGTTTGGAACATTTTGTCACCTGCCGAGTCCAAAATTCAGCGTTTCCCCATCTCAGCCCAGAAAGCAGGTAGAACAACTTTTGTGGTGTCTTTCAGATGCCTACCAAGGTAGTGTAAAAACTACCAGGAGAACTCCTGTCTGGCACCTTCCCCGGTGGAGTTGTGCATGGGGTGTGTTTGGAACATTTTGTCACCTGCCGAGTCCAAAATTCAGCGTTTCCCCATCTCAGCCCAGAAAGCAGGTAGAACAACTTTTGTGGTGTCTTTCAGATGCCTACCAAGGTAGTGTAAAAACTACCAGGAGAACTCCTGTCTGGCACCTTCCCCGGTGGAGTTGTGCATGGGGTGTGTTTGGAACATTTTGTCACCGGCCGACTCCAAAATTCAGCGGTTCCCCATCTCAGCCCAGAAAGCAGGTACAACAACTTTTCTTGTGCCTTTCAGCTGCCTACCAAGGTAGTGTAAAAACTACCAAGAGAACTCCTGTCTGGCACCTTCCCCGGTGGAGTTGTGCATGGGGTGTGTTTGGAACATTTTGTCACCGGCCGAGTCCAAAATTCAGCGTTTCCCCATCTCAGCCCAGAAAGCAGGTAGAACAAGTTTTGTGGTGTCTTTCAAATGCCTACAAAGGTAGTGTAAAAACTACCAAGAGAACTCCTGTCTGGCACCTTCCCCGGTGGAGTTGTGCATGGGGTGTGTTTGGAACATTTTGTCACCGGCCGACTCCAAAATTCAGCGGTTCCCCATCTCAGCCCAGAAAGCAGGAAGAATAACTTTTGTGGTGCCTTTCAAATGCCTACCAAGGTAGTGTAAAAACTACCAGGAGAACTCCTGTCTGGCACCTTCCCCGGTGGAGTTGTGTATGGGGTGTGTTTCGAACATTTTGTCACCAGCCGAGTCCAAAATTCAGCGATTCCCCATCTCAGCCCAGAAAGCAGGTAGAACAACTTCTGTGGTGTCTTTCAGATGCCTACCAAGGTAGTGTAAAAACTACTAAGAGAACTCCTGTCTGGCACCTTCCCCGGTGGAGTTGTGCAGGGGGTGTGTTTGGAACATTTTGTCACCAGCCGACTCCAAAATTCAGCGGTTCCCCATCTCAGCCCAGAAAGCAGGTAGAACATCTTTTGTGGTGTCTTTCAGATGCCTACCAAGGTAGTGTAAAAACTACCAAGAGAACTCCTGTCTGGCACCTTCCGCGGTGGAGTTGTGCATGGGGTGTGTTTGGAACATTTTGTCACCGGCCGAGTCCAAAATTCAGCGAATCCCCATCTCAGCCCAGAAAGCAGGTAGAACAACTTTTGTGGTGTCTTTCAGATGCCTACCAAGGTAGTGTAAAAACTACCAGGAGAACTCCTGTCTGGCACTTTCCCCGGTGGAGTTGTGCAGGGGGTGTGTTTGGAACATTTTGTCACCAGCCGACTCCAAAATTCAGCGGTTCCCCATCTCAGCCCAGAAAGCAGGTAGAACAACTTTTGTGGTGCCTTTTAGATGCCTACCAAGGTAGTGTAAAAACTACCAAGGGAACTCCTGTCTGGCACCTTCCCCGGTGGAGTTGTGCATGGGGTGTGTTTGGAACATTTTGTCAACGGCCGACTCCAAAATTCAGCGGTTCCCCATCTCAGCCCACAAAGCAGGTAGAACAACTTTTGTGGTGTCTTTCAGATGCCTACCAAGGTAGTGTAATACTACCAGGAGAACTCCTGTCTGGCACCTTCCGTGGTGGAGTTGTGCATGGGGTGTGTTTGTAACATTTTGTCGACGGCCGACTCCAAAATTCAGCGGTTCCCCATCTCAGCCCAGAAAGCAGGTAGAACAACTTTTGTGGTGTCTTTCAGATGCCTACCAAGGTAGTGTAAAAACTACCAAGAGAACTCCTGTCTGGCACCTTCCCCGGTGGAGTTGTGCATGGGGTGTGTTTGGAACATTTTGTCACCGGCCGACTCCAAAATTCAGCCGTTCCCCATCTCAGCCCAGAAAGCAGGTAGAACAACTTTTGTGGTGTCTTTCAGCTGCCTACCAAGGTAGTGTAAAAACTACCAACAGAATTCGTTCCTGGCACCTTCCCCGGTGGAGTTGTGCATGGGGTGTCTGTGAAACATTTTGTCACCGGCCGACTCCAAAATTCAGCGGTTCCCCATCTCAGCCCAGAAAGCAGGTAGAACAACTTTTGTGGTGTCTTTCAGATGCCTACCAAGGTAGTGTAAAAACTATCAAGAGAACTCCTGTCTGGCACCTTCCCCGGTGGAGTTGTGCACGGGGTGTGTTTGGAACATTTTGTCACCGGCCGAGTCCAAAATTCAGCGATTCCCCATCTCAGCCCAGAAAGCAGGTAGAACAACTTTTGTGGTGTCTTTCAGATGCCTACCAAGGTAGTGTAAAAACTACCAGGAGAACTCCTGTCTGGCACCTTCCCCGGTGGAGTTGTGCATGGGGTGTGTTTGGAACATTTTGTCACCGGCCGACTCCAAAATTCAGCGTTTCCCCATCTCAGCCCAGAAAGCAGGTAGAACAACTTTTGTGGTGTCTTTCAGATGCCTACCAAGGTAGTGTAAAAACTACCAGGAGAACTCCTGTCTGGCACCTTCCCCGGTGGAGTTGTGCATGGGGTGTGTTTGGAACATTTTGTCACCGGCCGACTCCAAAATTCAGCGGTTCCCCATCTCAGCCCAGAAAGCAGGTACAACAACTTTTCTTGTGCCTTTCAGCTGCCTACCAAGGTAGTGTAAAAACTACCAAGAGAACTCCTGTCTGGCACCTTCCCCGGTGGAGTTGTGCATGGGGTGTGTTTGGAACATTTTGTCACCGGCCGAGTCCAAAATTCAGCGTTTCCCCATCTCAGCCCAGAAAGCAGGTAGAACAACTTTTGTCGTGTCTTTCAAATGCCTACAAAAGTAGTGTAAAAACTACCAAGAGAACTCCTGTCTGGCACCTTCCGTGGTGGAGTTGTGCATGGGGTGTGTTTGGAACATTTTGTCACCAGCAGACTCCAAAATTCAGCGTTTCCCCATCTCAGCCCAGAAAGCAGGTAGAACAACTTTTGTGGTGCCTTTCAGCTGCCTACCAAGGTAGTGTAAAAACTACTAAGAGAACTCCTGTCTGTCACCTTCCCCGGTGGAGTTGTGCATGGGGTGTGTTTGGAACATTTTGTCACCAGCCGAGTCCAAAATTCAGCGATTCCCCATCTCAGCCCAGAAAGCAGGTAGAACAACTTCTGTGGTGTCTTTCAGATGCCTACCGGACCAATGTAAAAACTACCAGGAGAACTCCTGTCTGGCCCCTTCCCCGGTGGAGTTGTGCATGGGGTGTGTTTGGAACATTTTGTCACCGGCCGACTCCAAAATTCAGCGGTTCCCCATCTCAGCCCAGAAAGCAGGAAGAACAACTTTTGTGGTGCCTTTCAGCTGCCTACCAAGGTAGTGTAAAAACTACCAAAAGAATTCGTTCCTGGCACCTTCCGTGGTGGAGTTGTGCATGGGGTGTGTTTGGAACATTTTGTCACCAGCCGACTCCAAAATTCAGCGGTTCCCCATCTCAGCCCAGAAAGCAGGTAGAACAACTTTTGTGGTGTTTTTCAGATGCCTACCAGAGCAATGTAAAAACTACCAGGAGAACTCCTGTCTGGCACCTTCCCCGGTGGAGTTGTGCATGGGGTGTGTTTGGAACATTTTGTCACCAGCCGAGTCCAAAATTCAGCGGTTCCCCATCTCAGCCCAGAAAGCAGGTAGAACAACTTTTGTGGTGTCTTTCAGATGCCTACCAAGGTAGTGTAAAAACTACCAACAGAATTCGTTCCTGGCACCTTCCCCGGTGGAGTTGTGCATGGGGTGTCTGTGAAACATTTTGTCACCGGCCGAGTCCAAAATTCAGCGGTTCCCCATCTCAGCCCACAAAGCAGGTACAACAACTTTTGTGGTGTCTTTCAGATGCCTACCAAGGTAGTGTAAAAACTATCAAGAGAACTCCTGTCTGGCACCTTCCCCGGTGGAGTTGTGCATGGGGTGTGTTTGGAACATTTTGTCAACGGCAGACTCCAAAATTCAGCGGTTCCCCATCTCAGCCCACAAAGCAGGTAGAACAACTTTTGTGGTGTCTTTCAGATGCCTACCAAGGTAGTGTAAAAACTACCAGGAGAACTCCTGTCTGGCACCTTCCCCGGTGGAGTTGTGCATGGGGTGTGTTTGGAACATTTTGTCACCGGCCGACTCCAAAATTCAGCGGTTCCCCATCTCAGCCCAGAAAGCAGGTACAACAACTTTTCTTGTGCCTTTCAGCTGCCTACCAAGGTAGTGTAAAAACTACCAAGAGAACTCCTGTCTGGCACCTTCCCCGGTGGAGTTGTGCATGGGGTGTGTTTGGAACATTTTGTCACCGGCCGAGTCCAAAATTCAGCGGTTCCCCATCTCAGCCCAGAAAGCAGGTAGAACAACTTTTGTGGTGTCTTTCAGATGCCTAGCGGAGCAATGTAAAAACTACCAGGAGAACTCCTGTCTGGCACCTTCCCCGGTGGAGTTGTGCATGGGGTGTGTTTGGAACATTTTGTCACCAGCCGAGTCCAAAATTCAGCGTTTCCCCATCTCAGCCCAGAAAGCAGGTAGAACAACTTTTGTGGTGTCTTTCAGATGCCTACCGGACCAATGTAAAAACTACCAGGAGAACTCCTGTCTGGCACCTTCCCCGGTGGAGTTGTGCATGGGGTGTGTTTGGAACATTTTGTCACCGGCCGACTCCAAAATTCAGCCGTTCCCCATCTCAGCCCACAAAGCAGGTAGAACAACTTTTGTGGTGTCTTTCAGATGCCTACCAAGGTAGTGTAAAAACTACCAAGAGAACTCCTGTCTGGCACCTTCCCCGGTGGAGTTGTGCATGGGGTGTGTTTGGAACATTTTGTCACCGGCCGACTCCAAAATTCAGCCGTTCCCCATCTCAGCCCACAAAGCAGGTAGAACAACTTTTGTGGTGTCTTTCAGATGCCTACCAAGGTAGTGTAAAAACTACCAAAAGAATTCGTTCCTGGCACCTTCCCCGGTGGAGTTGTGCATGGGGTGTGTTTGGAACATTTTGTCACCAGCCGACTCCAAAATTCAGCGGTTCCCCATCTCAGCCCAGAAAGCAGGTAGAACAACTTTTGTGGTGTCTTTCAGATGCCTACCGGAGCAATGTAAAAACTACCAGGAGAACTCCTGTCTGGCACCTTCCGTGGTGGAGTTGTGCATGGGGTGTGTTTGGAACATTTTGTCACCAGCCGACTCCAAAATTCAGCTGTTCCCCATCTGAGCCCAGAAAGCAGGTACAACAACTTTTCTTGTGCCTTTCAGCTGCCTACCAAGGTAGTGTAAAAACTACCAAGAGAACTCCTTTCTGGCACCTTCCCCGGTGGAGTTGTGCATGGGGTGTGTTTGGAACATTTTGTCACCAGCCGAGTCCAAAATTCAGCGTTTCCCCATCTCAGCCCAGAAAGCAGGTAGAACAACTTTTGTGGTGCCTTTCAGATGCCTACCAAGGTAGTGTAAAAACTACTAAGAGAACTCCTGTCTGGCACCTTCCCCGGTGGAGTTGTGCATGGGGTGTGTTTGGAACATTTTGTCACCGGCCGACTCCAAAATTCAGCGTTTCCCCATCTCAGCCCACAAAGCAGGTACAACAACTTTTGTGGTGTCTTTCAGATGCCTACCAAGGTAGTGTAAAAACTACCAAGAGAACTCCTGTCTGGCACCTTCCCCGGTGGAGTTGTGCATGGGGTGTGTTTGGAACATTTTGTCACCGGCCGACTCCAAAATTCAGCCGTTCCCCATCTCAGCCCAGAAAGCAGGTAGAACAACTTTTGTGGTGTCTTTCAGATGCCTACCAAGGTAGTGTAAAAACTACCAGGAGAACTCCTGTCTGGCACCTTCCCCGGTGGAGTTGTGCATGGGGTGTGTTTGGAACATTTTGTCACCTGCCGAGTCCAAAATTCAGCGTTTCCCCATCTCAGCCCAGAAAGCAGGTAGAACAACTTTTGTGGTGTCTTTCAGATGCCTACCAAGGTAGTGTAAAAACTACCAGGAGAACTCCTGTCTGGCACCTTCCCCGGTGGAGTTGTGCATGGGGTGTGTTTGGAACATTTTGTCACCTGCCGAGTCCAAAATTCAGCGTTTCCCCATCTCAGCCCAGAAAGCAGGTACAACAACTTTTCTTGTGCCTTTCAGCTGCCTACCAAGGTAGTGTAAAAACTACCAAGAGAACTCCTGTCTGGCACCTTCCCCGGTGGAGTTGTGCATGGGGTGTGTTTGGAACATTTTGTCACCGGCCGAGTCCAAAATTCAGCGTTTCCCCATCTCAGCCCAGAAAGCAGGTAGAACAAGTTTTGTGGTGTCTTTCAAATGCCTACAAAGGTAGTGTAAAAACTACCAAGAGAACTCCTGTCTGGCACCTTCCCCGGTGGAGTTGTGCATGGGGTGTGTTTGGAACATTTTGTCACCAGCAGACTCCAAAATTCAGCGTTTCCCCATCTCAGCCCAGAAAGCAGGTAGAACAAGTTTTGTGGTGCCTTTCAGCTGCCTACCAAGGTAGTGTAAAAACTACTAAGAGAACTCCTGTCTGTCACCTTCCCCGGTGGAGTTGTGCATGGGGTGTGTTTGGAACATTTTGTCACCAGCCGAGTCCAAAATTCAGCGATTCCCCATCTCAGCCCAGAAAGCAGGTAGAACAACTTCTGTGGTGTCTTTCAGATGCCTACCGGACCAATGTAAAAACTACCAGGAGAACTCCTGTCTGGCCCCTTCCCCGGTGGAGTTGTGCATGGGGTGTGTTTGGAACATTTTGTCACCGGCCGACTCCAAAATTCAGCGGTTCCCCATCTCAGCCCAGAAAGCAGGAAGAACAACTTTTGTGGTGCCTTTCAGCTGCCTACCAAGGTAGTGTAAAAACTACCAAAAGAATTCGTTCCTGGCACCTTCCGTGGTGGAGTTGTGCATGGGGTGTGTTTGGAACATTTTGTCACCAGCCGACTCCAAAATTCAGCGGTTCCCCATCTCAGCCCAGAAAGCAGCTAGAACAACTTTTGTGGTGTCTTTCAGATGCCTACCAGAGCAATGTAAAAACTACCAGGAGAACTCCTGTCTGGCACCTTCCCCGGTGGAGTTGTGCATGGGGTGTGTTTGGAACATTTTGTCACCAGCCGAGTCCAAAATTCAGCGGTTCCCCATCTCAGCCCAGAAAGCAGGTAGAACAACTTTTGTGGTGTCTTTCAGATGCCTACCAAGGTAGTGTAAAAACTACCAACAGAATTCGTTCCTGGCACCTTCCCCGGTGGAGTTGTGCATGGGGTGTCTGTGAAACATTTTGTCACCGGCCGAGTCCAAAATTCAGCGGTTCCCCATCTCAGCCCACAAAGCAGGTACAACAACTTTTGTGGTGTCTTTCAGATGCCTACCAAGGTAGTGTAAAAACTATCAAGAGAACTCCTGTCTGGCACCTTCCCCGGTGGAGTTGTGCATGGGGTGTGTTTGGAACATTTTGTCACCGGCCGAGTCCAAAATTCAGCGATTCCCCATCTCAGCCCACAAAGCTGGTAGAACAACTTTTGTGGTGTCTTTCAGATGCCTACCAAGGTAGTGTAAAAACTACCAGGAGAACTCCTGTCTGGCACCTTCCCCGGTGGAGTTGTGCATGGGGTGTGTTTGGAACATTTTGTCACCGGCCGACTCCAAAATTCAGCGGTTCCCCATCTCAGCCCAGAAAGCAGGTACAACAACTTTTCTTGTGCCTTTCAGCTGCCTACCAAGGTAGTGTAAAAACTACCAAGAGAACTCCTGTCTGGCACCTTCCCCGGTGGAGTTGTGCATGGGGTGTGTTTGGAACATTTTGTCACCGGCCGAGTCCAAAATTCAGCGGTTCCCCATCTCAGCCCAGAAAGCAGGTAGAACAACTTTTGTGGTGTCTTTCAGATGCCTAGCGGAGCAATGTAAAAACTACCAGGAGAACTCCTGTCTGGCACCTTCCCCGGTGGAGTTGTGCATGGGGTGTGTTTGGAACATTTTGTCACCAGCCGAGTCCAAAATTCAGCGTTTCCCCATCTCAGCCCAGAAAGCAGGTAGAACAACTTTTGTGGTGTCTTTCAGATGCCTACCGGACCAATGTAAAAACTACCAGGAGAACTCCTGTCTGGCACCTTCCCCGGTGGAGTTGTGCATGGGGTGTGTTTGGA
Source organism: Falco cherrug (assembly GCF_023634085.1). Lineage (NCBI taxonomy): Eukaryota > Metazoa > Chordata > Aves > Falconiformes > Falconidae > Falco > Falco cherrug. Next base: position 93,851 of record NW_026599364.1, on the reverse strand, counting down.
ACATTTTGTCACCGGCCGACTCCAAAATTCAGCCGTTCCCCATCTCAGCCCACAAAGCAGGTAGAACAACTTTTGTGGTGTCTTTCAGATGCCTACCAAGGTAGTGTAAAAACTACCAAGAGAACTCCTGTCTGGCACCTTCCCCGGTGGAGTTGTGCATGGGGTGTGTTTGGAACATTTTGTCACCGGCCGACTCCAAAATTCAGCCGTTCCCCATCTCAGCCCACAAAGCAGGTAGAACAACTTTTGTGGTGTCTTTCAGATGCCTACCAAGGTAGTGTAAAAACTACCAAAAGAATTCGTTCCTGGCACCTTCCCCGGTGGAGTTGTGCATGGGGTGTGTTTGGAACATTTTGTCACCAGCCGACTCCAAAATTCAGCGGTTCCCCATCTCAGCCCAGAAAGCAGGTAGAACAACTTTTGTGGTGTCTTTCAGATGCCTACCGGAGCAATGTAAAAACTACCAGGAGAACTCCTGTCTGGCACCTTCCGTGGTGGAGTTGTGCATGGGGTGTGTTTGGAACATTTTGTCACCAGCCGACTCCAAAATTCAGCTGTTCCCCATCTGAGCCCAGAAAGCAGGTACAACAACTTTTCTTGTGCCTTTCAGCTGCCTACCAAGGTAGTGTAAAAACTACCAAGAGAACTCCTTTCTGGCACCTTCCCCGGTGGAGTTGTGCATGGGGTGTGTTTGGAACATTTTGTCACCAGCCGAGTCCAAAATTCAGCGTTTCCCCATCTCAGCCCAGAAAGCAGGTAGAACAACTTTTGTGGTGCCTTTCAGATGCCTACCAAGGTAGTGTAAAAACTACTAAGAGAACTCCTGTCTGGCACCTTCCCCGGTGGAGTTGTGCATGGGGTGTGTTTGGAACATTTTGTCACCGGCCGACTCCAAAATTCAGCGTTTCCCCATCTCAGCCCACAAAGCAGGTACAACAACTTTTGTGGTGTCTTTCAGATGCCTACCAAGGTAGTGTAAAAACTACCAAGAGAACTCCTGTCTGGCACCTTCCCCGGTGGAGTTGTGCATGGGGTGTGTTTGGAACATTTTGTCACCGGCCGACTCCAAAATTCAGCCGTTCCCCATCTCAGCCCAGAAAGCAGGTAGAACAACTTTTGTGGTGTCTTTCAGATGCCTACCAAGGTAGTGTAAAAACTACCAGGAGAACTCCTGTCTGGCACCTTCCCCGGTGGAGTTGTGCATGGGGTGTGTTTGGAACATTTTGTCACCTGCCGAGTCCAAAATTCAGCGTTTCCCCATCTCAGCCCAGAAAGCAGGTAGAACAACTTTTGTGGTGTCTTTCAGATGCCTACCAAGGTAGTGTAAAAACTACCAGGAGAACTCCTGTCTGGCACCTTCCCCGGTGGAGTTGTGCATGGGGTGTGTTTGGAACATTTTGTCACCTGCCGAGTCCAAAATTCAGCGTTTCCCCATCTCAGCCCAGAAAGCAGGTACAACAACTTTTCTTGTGCCTTTCAGCTGCCTACCAAGGTAGTGTAAAAACTACCAAGAGAACTCCTGTCTGGCACCTTCCCCGGTGGAGTTGTGCATGGGGTGTGTTTGGAACATTTTGTCACCGGCCGAGTCCAAAATTCAGCGTTTCCCCATCTCAGCCCAGAAAGCAGGTAGAACAAGTTTTGTGGTGTCTTTCAAATGCCTACAAAGGTAGTGTAAAAACTACCAAGAGAACTCCTGTCTGGCACCTTCCCCGGTGGAGTTGTGCATGGGGTGTGTTTGGAACATTTTGTCACCAGCAGACTCCAAAATTCAGCGTTTCCCCATCTCAGCCCAGAAAGCAGGTAGAACAAGTTTTGTGGTGCCTTTCAGCTGCCTACCAAGGTAGTGTAAAAACTACTAAGAGAACTCCTGTCTGTCACCTTCCCCGGTGGAGTTTTGCATGGGGTGTGTTTGGAACATTTTGTCACCAGCCGAGTCCAAAATTCAGCGATTCCCCATCTCAGCCCAGAAAGCAGGTAGAACAACTTCTGTGGTGTCTTTCAGATGCCTACCAAGGTAGTGTAAAAACTACCAAGAGAACTCCTGTCTGGCACCTTCCCCGATGGAGTTGTGCATGGGGTGTGTTTGGAACATTTTGTCACCGGCCGACTCCAAAATTCAGCGGTTCCCCATCTCAGCCCAGAAAGCAGGAAGAACAACTTTTGTGGTGCCTTTTAAATGCCTACCAAGGTAGTGTAAAAACTACTAAGAGAACTCCTGTCTGGCACCTTCCCCGGTGGAGTTGTGCATGGGGTGTGTTTGGAACATTTTGTCACCAGCCGAGTCCAAAAGTCAGCGGTTCCCCATCTCAGCCCAGAAAGCAGGTAGAACAACTTTTGTGGTGTCTTTCAGATGCCTACCGGACCAATGTAAAAACTACCAGGAGAACTCCTGTCTGGCCCCTTCCCCGGTGGAGTTGTGCATGGGGTGTGTTTGGAACATTTTGTCACCGGCCGACTCCAAAATTCAGCGGTTCCCCATCTCAGCCCACAAAGCAGGTACAACAACTTTTGTGGTGTCTTTCAGATGCCTACCAAGGTAGTGTAAAAACTACCAAGAGAACTCCTGTCTGGCACCTTCCCCGGTGGAGTTGTGCATGGGGTGTGTTTGGAACATTTTGTCACCGGCCGACTCCAAAATTCAGCCGTTCCCCATCTCAGCCCACAAAGCAGGTACAACAACTTTTCTTGTGCCTTTCAGCTGCCTACCAAGGTAGTGTAAAAACTACCAAAAGAATTCGTTCCTGGCACCTTCCCCGGTGGAGTTGTGCATGGGGTGTGTTTGGAACATTTTGTCACCAGCCGAGTCCAAAATTCAGCGTTTCCCCATCTCAGCCCAGAAAGCAGGTAGAACAACTTTTGTGGTGTCTTTCAGATGCCTACCAAGGTAGTGTAAAAACTACCGGGAGAACTCCTGTCTGGCACCTTCCCCGGTGGAGTTGTGCATGGGGTGTGTTTGGAACATTTTGCCACCAGCCGACTCCAAAATTCAGCTGTTCCCCATCTCAGCCCACAAAGCAGGTACAACTTCTTTTCTTGTGCCTTTCAGCTGCCTACCAAGGTAGTGTAAAAACTACCAACAGAATTCGTTCCTGGCACCTTCCCCGGTGGAGTTGTGCATGGGGTGTCTGTGAAACATTTTGTCACCGGCCGACTCCAAAATTCAGCGGTTCCCCATTTCAGCCCAGAAAGCAGGTAGAACAACTTTTGTGGTGTCTTTCAGATGCCTACCAAGGTAGTGTAAAAACTATCAAGAGAACTCCTGTCTGGCACCTTCCCCGGTGGAGTTGTGCATGGGGTGTGTTTGGAACATTTTGTCACCGGCCGAGTCCAAAATTCAGCGGTTCCCCATCTCAGCCCACAAAGCAGGTACAACAACTTTTGTGGTGTCTTTCAGATGCCTACCAAGGTAGTGTAAAAACTACCAAGAGAACTCCTGTCTGGCACCTTCCCCGGTGGAGTTGTGCATGGGGTGTGTTTGGAACATTTTGTCACCGGCCGACTCCAAAATTCAGCCTTTCCCCATCTCAGCCCACAAAGCAGGTAGAACAACTTTTGTGGTGTCTTTCAGATGCCTACCAAGGTAGTGTAAAAACTACCAAAAGAATTCGTTCCTGGCACCTTCCCCGGTGGAGTTGTGCATGGGGTGTGTTTGGAACATTTTGTCACCGGCCGAGTCCAAAATTCAGCGTTTCCCCATCTCAGCCCAGAAAGCAGGTAGAACAACTTTTGTGGTGTCTTTCAGATGCCTACCAAGGTAGTGTAAAAACTACCGGGAGAACTCCTGTCTGGCACCTTCCCCGGTGGAGTTGTGCATGGGGTGTGTTTGGAACATTTTGCCACCAGCCGACTCCAAAATTCAGCTGTTCCCCATCTCAGCCCACAAAGCAGGTACAACTTCTTTTCTTGTGCCTTTCAGCTGCCTACCAAGGTAGTGTAAAAACTACCAACAGAATTCGTTCCTGGCACCTTCCCCGGTGGAGTTGTGCATGGGGTGTCTGTGAAACATTTTGTCACCGGCCGACTCCAAAATTCAGCGGTTCCCCATTTCAGCCCAGAAAGCAGGTAGAACAACTTTTGTGGTGTCTTTCAGATGCCTACCAAGGTAGTGTAAAAACTATCAAGAGAACTCCTGTCTGGCACCTTCCCCGGTGGAGTTGTGCAGGGGGTGTGTTTGGAACATTTTGTCACCGGCCGAGTCCAAAATTCAGCGATTCCCCATCTCAGCCCAGAAAGCAGGTAGAACAACTTTTGTGGTGTCTTTCAGATGCCTACCAAGGTAGTGTAAAAACTACCAGGAGAACTCCTGTCTGGCACCTTCCCCGGTGGAGTTGTGCATGGGGTGTGTTTGGAACATTTTGTCACCGGCCGAGTCCAAAATTCAGCGTTTCCCCATCTCAGCCCAGAAAGCAGGTAGAACAACTTTTGTGGTGTCTTTCAGATGCCTACCAAGGTAGTGTAAAAACTACCAGGAGAACTCCTGTCTGGCACCTTCCCCGGTGGAGTTGTGCATGGGGTGTGTTTGGAACATTTTGTCACCGGCCGACTCCAAAATTCAGCGTTTCCCCATCTCAGCCCAGAAAGCAGGTAGAACAAGTTTTGTGGTGTCTTTCAAATGCCTACAAAGGTAGTGTAAAAACTACCAAGAGAACTCCTGTCTGGCACCTTCCGTGGTGGAGTTGTGCAGGGGGTGTGTTTGGAACATTTTGTCACCAGCAGACTCCAAAATTCAGCGTTTCCCCATCTCAGCCCAGAAAGCAGGTAGAACAACTTTTGTGGTGCCTTTCAGCTGCCTACCAAGGTAGTGTAAAAACTACTAAGAGAACTCCTGTCTGTCACCTTCCCCGGTGGAGTTTTGCATGGGGTGTGTTTGGAACATTTTGTCACCAGCCGAGTCCAAAATTCAGCGGTTCCCCATCTCAGCCCAGAAAGCAGGTAGAACAACTTCTGTGGTGTCTTTCAGATGCCTACCAAGGTAGTGTAAAAACTACTAAGAGAACTCCTGTCTGGCACCTTCCCCGGTGGAGTTGTGCATGGGGTGTGTTTGGAACATTTTGTCACCAGCCGAGTCCAAAAGTCAGCGGTTCCCCATCTCAGCCCAGAAAGCAGGTAGAACAACTTTTGTGGTGTCTTTCAGATGCCTACCAAGGTAGTGTAAAAACTACCAAGAGAACTCCTGTCTGGCACCTTCCCCGGTGGAGTTGTGCATGGGGTGTGTTTGGAACATTTTGTCAACGGCCGACTCCAAAATTCAGCGGTTCCCCATCTCAGCCCACAAAGCAGGTACAACAACTTTTCTTGTGCCTTTCAGCTGCCTACCAAGGTAGTGTAAAAACTACCAAAAGAATTCGTTCCTGGCACCTTCCCCGGTGGAGTTGTGCATGGGGTGTGTTTGGAACATTTTGTCACCAGCCGACTCCAAAATTCAGCGGTTCCCCATCTCAGCCCACAAAGCAGGTAGAACAACTTTTGTGGTGTCTTTCAGATGCCTACCAAGGTAGTGTAAAAACTACCAGGAGAACTCCTGTCTGGCACCTTCCCCGGTGGAGTTGTGCATGGGGTGTGTTTGGAACATTTTGTCACCGGCCGACTCCAAAATTCAGCGGTTCCCCATCTCAGCCCACAAAGCAGGTAGAACAACTTTTGTGGTGTCTTTCAGCTGCCTACCAAGGTAGTGTAAAAACTACCAACAGAATTCGTTCCTGGCACCTTCCCCGGTGGAGTTGTGCATGGGGTGTGTTTGGAACATTTTGTCACCGGCCGAGTCCAAAATTCAGCGGTTCCCCATCTCAGCCCAGAAAGCAGGTAGAACAACTTTTGTGGTGTCTTTTAGATGCCTACCAAGGTAGTGTAAAAACTACCAAGAGAACTCCTGTCTGGCACCTTCCCCGGTGGAGTTGTGCATGGGGTGTGTTTGGAACATTTTGTCACCGGCCGACTCCAAAATTCAGCGGTTCCCCATCTCAGCCCAGAAAGCAGGAAGAATAACTTTTGTGGTGCCTTTCAAATGCCTTCCAAGGTAGAGTAAAAACTACCAGGAGAACTCCTGTCTGGCACCTTCCCCGGTGGAGTTGTGTATGGGGTGTGTTTCGAACATTTTGTCACCAGCCGAGTCCAAAATTCAGCGATTCCCCATCTCAGCCCAGAAAGCAGGTAGAACAACTTCTGTGGTGTCTTTCAGATGCCTACCAAGGTAGTGTAAAAACTACTAAGAGAACTCCTGTCTGGCACCTTCCCCGGTGGAGTTGTGCAGGGGGTGTGTTTGGAACATTTTGTCACCAGCCGACTCCAAAATTCAGCGGTTCCCCATCTCAGCCCAGAAAGCAGGTAGAACATCTTTTGTGGTGTCTTTCAGATGCCTACCAAGGTAGTGTAAAAACTACCAAGAGAACTCCTGTCTGGCACCTTCCGCGGTGGAGTTGTGCATGGGGTGTGTTTGGAACATTTTGTCACCGGCCGACTCCAAAATTCAGCGGTTCCCCATCTCAGCCCAGAAAGCAGGTAGAACAACTTTTGTGGTGTCTTTCAGATGCCTACCAAGGTAGTGTAAAAACTACCAGGAGAACTCCTGTCTGGCACTTTCCCCGGTGGAGTTGTGCAGGGGGTGTGTTTGGAACATTTTGTCACCAGCCGACTCCAAAATTCAGCGTTTCCCCATCTCAGCCCACAAAGCAGGTAGAACAACTTTTGTGGTGCCTTTTAGATGCCTACCAAGGTAGTGTAAAAACTACCAAGGGAACTCCTGTCTGGCACCTTCCCCGGTGGAGTTGTGCATGGGGTGTGTTTGGAACATTTTGTCAACGGCAGACTCCAAAATTCAGCGGTTCCCCATCTCAGCCCACAAAGCAGGTAGAACAACTTTTGTGGTGTCTTTCAGATGCCTACCAAGGTAGTGTAATACTACCAGGAGAACTCCTGTCTGGCACCTTCCGTGGTGGAGTTGTGCATGGGGTGTGTTTGTAACATTTTGTCGACGGCCGACTCCAAAATTCAGCGGTTCCCCATCTCAGCCCAGAAAGCAGGTAGAACAACTTTTCTTGTGCCTTTCAGCTGCCTACCAAGGTAGTGTAAAAACTACCAACAGAATTCGTTCCTGGCACCTTCCCCGGTGGAGTTGTGCATGGGGTGTGTTTGGAACATTTTGTCACCGGCCGACTCCAAAATTCAGCGGTTCCCCATCTCAGCCCAGAAAGCAGGTAGAACAACTTTTGTGGTGTCTTTCAGATGCCTACCAAGGTAGTGTAAAAACTATCAAGAGAACTCCTGTCTGGCACCTTCCCCGGTGGAGTTGTGCATGGGGTGTGTTTGGAACATTTTGTCACCGGCCGAGTCCAAAATTCAGCGATTCCCCATCTCAGCCCAGAAAGCAGGTAGAACAACTTTTGTGGTGTCTTTCAGATGCCTACCAAGGTAGTGTAAAAACTACCAGGAGAACTCCTGTCTGGCACCTTCCCCGGTGGAGTTGTGCATGGGGTGTGTTTGGAACATTTTGTCACCGGCCGACTCCAAAATTCAGCGGTTCCCCATCTCAGCCCAGAAAGCAGGTAGAACAACTTTTGTGGTGTCTTTCAGATGCCTACCAAGGTAGTGTAAAAACTACCAGGAGAACTCCTGTCTGGCACCTTCCCCGGTGGAGTTGTGCATGGGGTGTGTTTGGAACATTTTGTCACCGGCCGACTCCAAAATTCAGCGGTTCCCCATCTCAGCCCAGAAAGCAGGTAGAACAACTTTTGTGGTGTCTTTCAGATGCCTACCAAGGTAGTGTAAAAACTACCAGGAGAACTCCTGTCTGGCACCTTCCCCGGTGGAGTTGTGCATGGGGTGTGTTTGGAACATTTTGTCACCGGCCGACTCCAAAATTCAGCGGTTCCCCATCTCAGCCCAGAAAGCAGGTACAACAACTTTTCTTGTGCCTTTCAGCTGCCTACCAAGGTAGTGTAAAAACTACCAAGAGAACTCCTGTCTGGCACCTTCCCCGGTGGAGTTGTGCATGGGGTGTGTTTGGAACATTTTGTCACCGGCCGAGTCCAAAATTCAGCGTTTCCCCATCTCAGCCCAGAAAGCAGGTAGAACAACTTTTGTCGTGTCTTTCAAATGCCTACAAAAGTAGTGTAAAAACTACCAAGAGAACTCCTGTCTGGCACCTTCCGTGGTGGAGTTGTGCATGGGGTGTGTTTGGAACATTTTGTCACCAGCAGACTCCAAAATTCAGCGTTTCCCCATCTCAGCCCAGAAAGCAGGTAGAACAACTTTTGTGGTGCCTTTCAGCTGCCTACCAAGGTAGTGTAAAAACTACTAAGAGAACTCCTGTCTGTCACCTTCCCCGGTGGAGTTTTGCATGGGGTGTGTTTGGAACATTTTGTCACCAGCCGAGTCCAAAATTCAGCGATTCCCCATCTCAGCCCAGAAAGCAGGTAGAACAACTTCTGTGGTGTCTTTCAGATGCCTACCGGACCAATGTAAAAACTACCAGGAGAACTCCTGTCTGGCCCCTTCCCCGGTGGAGTTGTGCATGGGGTGTGTTTGGAACATTTTGTCACCGGCCGAGTCCAAAATTCAGCGGTTCCCCATCTCAGCCCAGAAAGCAGGAAGAACAACTTTTGTGGTGTCTTTCAAATGCCTACCAAGGTAGTGTAAAAACTACCAGGAGAACTCCTGTCTGGCACCTTCCCCGGTGGAGTTGTGCAGGGGGTGTGTTTGGAACATTTTGTCACCAGCCGACTCCAAAATTCAGCGGTTCCCCATCTCAGCCCAGAAAGCAGGTAGAACAACTTTTGTGGTGTCTTTTAGATGCCTACCAAGGTAGTGTAAAAACTATCAAGAGAACTCTTGTCTGGCACCTTCCCCGGTGGAGTTGTGCATGGGGTGTGTTTGGAACATTTTGTCACCAGCCGACTCCAAAATTCAGCGTTTCCCCATCTCAGCCCAGAAAGCAGGTAGAACAACTTTTGTGGTGTCTTTTAGATGCCTACCAAGGTAGTGTAAAAACTACCAAGAGAACTCCTGTCTGGCACCTTCCCCGGTGGAGTTGTGCATGGGGTGTGTTTGGAACATTTTGTCACCGGCCGAGTCCAAAATTCAGCGGTTCCCCATCTCAGCCCAGAAAGCAGGTAGAACAACTTTTGTGGTGTCTTTCAGATGCCTACCAAGGTAGTGTAAAAACTACCAAGAGAACTCCTGTCTGGCACCTTCCCCGGTGGAGTTGTGCATGGGGTGTGTTTGGAACATTTTGTCACCGGCCGACTCCAAAATTCAGCCGTTCCCCATCTCAGCCCAGAAAGCAGGTAGAACAACTTTTGTGGTGTCTTTCAGCTGCCTACCAAGGTAGTGTAAAAACTACCAACAGAATTCGTTCCTGGCACCTTCCCCGGTGGAGTTGTGCATGGGGTGTCTGTGAAACATTTTGTCACCGGCCGACTCCAAAATTCAGCGGTTCCCCATCTCAGCCCAGAAAGCAGGTAGAACAACTTTTGTGGTGTCTTTCAGATGCCTACCAAGGTAGTGTAAAAACTATCAAGAGAACTCCTGTCTGGCACCTTCCCCGGTGGAGTTGTGCATGGGGTGTGTTTGGAACATTTTGTCACCGGCCGAGTCCAAAATTCAGCGATTCCCCATCTCAGCCCAGAAAGCAGGTAGAACAACTTTTGTGGTGTCTTTCAGATGCCTACCAAGGTAGTGTAAAAACTACCAGGAGAACTCCTGTCTGGCACCTTCCCCGGTGGAGTTGTGCATGGGGTGTGTTTGGAACATTTTGTCACCGGCCGACTCCAAAATTCAGCGTTTCCCCATCTCAGCCCAGAAAGCAGGTAGAACAACTTTTGTGGTGTCTTTCAGATGCCTACCAAGGTAGTGTAAAAACTACCAGGAGAACTCCTGTCTGGCACCTTCCCCGGTGGAGTTGTGCATGGGGTGTGTTTGGAACATTTTGTCACCGGCCGACTCCAAAATTCAGCGGTTCCCCATCTCAGCCCAGAAAGCAGGTACAACAACTTTTCTTGTGCCTTTCAGCTGCCTACCAAGGTAGTGTAAAAACTACCAAGAGAACTCCTGTCTGGCACCTTCCCCGGTGGAGTTGTGCATGGGGTGTGTTTGGAACATTTTGTCACCGGCCGAGTCCAAAATTCAGCGTTTCCCCATCTCAGCCCAGAAAGCAGGTAGAACAAGTTTTGTGGTGTCTTTCAAATGCCTACAAAGGTAGTGTAAAAACTACCAAGAGAACTCCTGTCTGGCACCTTCCCCGGTGGAGTTGTGCATGGGGTGTGTTTGGAACATTTTGTCACCAGCAGACTCCAAAATTCAGCGTTTCCCCATCTCAGCCCAGAAAGCAGGTAGAACAACTTTTGTGGTGCCTTTCAGCTGCCTACCAAGGTAGTGTAAAAACTACTAAGAGAACTCCTGTCTGTCACCTTCCCCGGTGGAGTTTTGCATGGGGTGTGTTTGGAACATTTTGTCACCAGCCGAGTCCAAAATTCAGCGATTCCCCATCTCAGCCCAGAAAGCAGGTAGAACAACTTCTGTGGTGTCTTTCAGATGCCTACCGGACCAATGTAAAAACTACCAGGAGAACTCCTGTCTGGCCCCTTCCCCGGTGGAGTTGTGCATGGGGTGTGTTTGGAACATTTTGTCACCAGCCGACTCCAAAATTCAGCGATTCCCCATCTCAGCCCAGAAAGCAGGTAGAACAACTTTTGTGGTGCCTTTCAGGTGCCTACCAAGGTAGTGTAAAAACTACTAAGAGAACTCCTGTCTGGCACCTTCCCCGGTGGAGTTGTGCATGGGGTGTGTTTGGAACATTTTGTCACCAGCCGAGTCCAAAAGTCAGCGGTTCCCCATCTCAGCCCAGAAAGCAGGTAGAACAACTTTTGTGGTGTCTTTCAGATGCCTACCGGACCAATGTAAAAACTACCAGGAGAACTCCTGTCTGGCCCCTTCCCCGGTGGAGTTGTGCATGGGGTGTGTTTGGAACATTTTGTCACCGGCCGAGTCCAAAATTCAGCGATTCCCCATCTCAGCCCAGAAAGCAGGTAGAACAACTTTTGTGGTGTCTTTCAGATGCCTACCAAGGTAGTGTAAAAACTACCAAGAGAACTCCTGTCTGGCACCTTCCCCGGTGGAGTTGTGCATGGGGTGTGTTTGGAACATTTTGTCACCAGCCGAGTCCAAAATTCAGCGTTTCCCCATCTAAGCCCAGAAAGCAGGTAGAACAACTTTTGTGGTGCCTTTCAGATGCCTACCAAGGTAGTGTAAAAACTACCAAGAGAACTCCTGTCTGGCACCTTCCCCGGTGGAGTTGTGCATGGGGTGTGTTTGGAACATTTTGTCACCGGCCGACTCCAAAATTCAGCGGTTCCCCATCTCAGCCCACAAAGCAGGTACAACAACTTTTCTTGTGCCTTTCAGCTGCCTACCAAGGTAGTGTAAAAACTACCAAAAGAATTCGTTCCTGGCACCTTCCCCGGTGGAGTTGTGCATGGGGTGTGTTTGGAACATTTTGTCACCAGCCGAGTCCAAAATTCAGCGTTTCCCCATCTCAGCCCAGAAAGCAGGTAGAACAACTTCTGTGGTGTCTTTCAGATGCCTACCAAGGTAGTGTAAAAACTACCAAGAGAACTCCTGTCTGGCACCTTCCCCGATGGAGTTGTGCATGGGGTGTGTTTGGAACATTTTGTCACCGGCCGACTCCAAAATTCAGCGGTTCCCCATCTCAGCCCAGAAAGCAGGAAGAACAACTTTTGTGGTGCCTTTCAAATGCCTACCAAGGTAGTGTAAAAACTACTAAGAGAACTCCTGTCTGGCACCTTCCCCGGTGGAGTTGTGCATGGGGTGTGTTTGGAACATTTTGTCACCAGCCGAGTCCAAAAGTCAGCGGTTCCCCATCTCAGCCCAGAAAGCAGGTAGAACAACTTTTGTGGTGTCTTTCAGATGCCTACCGGACCAATGTAAAAACTACCAGGAGAACTCCTGTCTGGCCCCTTCCCCGGTGGAGTTGTGCATGGGGTGTGTTTGGAATATTTTGTCACCGGCCGAGTCCAAAATTCAGCGATTCCCCATCTCAGCCCACAAAGCAGGTACAACAACTTTTGTGGTGTCTTTCAGATGCCTACCAAGGTAGTGTAAAAACTACCAGGGGAACTCCTGTCTGGCACCTTCCCCGGTGGAGTTGTGCATGGGGTGTGTTTGGAACATTTTGTCACCAGCCGAGTCCAAAATTCAGCGTTTCCCCATCTCAGCCCAGAAAGCAGGTAGAACAACTTTTGTGGTGCCTTTCAGATGCCTACCAAGGTAGTGTAAAAACTACCAAGAGAACTCCTGTCTGGCACCTTCCCCGGTGGAGTTGTGCATGGGGTGTGTTTGGAACATTTTGTCAACGGCCGACTCCAAAATTCAGCGGTTCCCCATCTCAGCCCACAAAGCAGGTACAACAACTTTTCTTGTGCCTTTCAGCTGCCTACCAAGGTAGTGTAAAAACTACCAAAAGAATTCGTTCCTGGCACCTTCCCCGGTGGAGTTGTGCATGGGGTGTGTTTGGAACATTTTGTCACCAGCCGACTCCAAAATTCAGCGGTTCCCCATCTCAGCCCACAAAGCAGGTAGAACAACTTTTGTGGTGTCTTTCAGATGCCTACCAAGGTAGTGTAAAAACTACCAGGAGAACTCCTGTCTGGCACCTTCCCCGGTGGAGTTGTGCATGGGGTGTGTTTGGAACATTTTGTCACCGGCCGACTCCAAAATTCAGCGGTTCCCCATCTCAGCCCACAAAGCAGGTAGAACAACTTTTCTTGTGCCTTTCAGCTGCCTACCAAGGTAGTGTAAAAACTACCAACAGAATTCGTTCCTGGCACCTTCCCCGGTGGAGTTGTGCATGGGGTGTGTTTCGAACATTTTGTCACCAGCCGAGTCCAAAATTCAGCGATTCCCCATCTCAGCCCAGAAAGCAGGTAGAACAACTTCTGTGGTGTCTTTCAGATGCCTACCAAGGTAGTGTAAAAACTACCAGGAGAACTCCTGTCTGGCACCTTCCCCGGTGGAGTTGTGCAGGGGGTGTGTTTGGAACATTTTGTCACCAGCCGACTCCAAAATTCAGCGGTTCCCCATCTCAGCCCAGAAAGCAGGTAGAACATCTTTTGTGGTGTCTTTCAGATGCCTACCAAGGTAGTGTAAAAACTACCAAGAGAACTCCTGTCTGGCACCTTCCGCGGTGGAGTTGTGCATGGGGTGTGTTTGGAACATTTTGTCACCGGCCGAGTCCAAAATTCAGCGAATCCCCATCTCAGCCCAGAAAGCAGGTAGAACAACTTTTGTGGTGTCTTTCAGATGCCTACCAAGGTAGTGTAAAAACTACCAGGAGAACTCCTGTCTGGCACTTTCCCCGGTGGAGTTGTGCAGGGGGTGTGTTTGGAACATTTTGTCACCAGCCGACTCCAAAATTCAGCGTTTCCCCATCTCAGCCCAGAAAGCAGGTAGAACAACTTTTGTGGTGTCTTTCAGATGCCTACCAAGGTAGTGTAAAAACTACTAAGAGAACTCCTGTCTGGCACCTTCCCCGGTGGAGTTTTGCATGGGTTGTGTTTGGAACATTTTGTCACCGGCCGACTCCAAAATTCAGCGATTCCCCATCTCAGCCCAGAAAGCAGGTAGAACAACTTCTGTGGTGTCTTTCAGATGCCTACCAAGGTAGTGTAAAAACTACCAGGAGAACTCCTGTCTGGCACCTTCCGTGGTGGAGTTGTACATGGGGTGTGTTTGGAACATTTTGTCACCAGCCGACTCCAAAATTCAGCGGTGGCCCATCACAGCCCAGAAAGCAGGAAGAACAACTTTTGTGGTGCCTTTCAAATGCCTACCAAGGTAGTGTAAAAACTACCGAGAGAACTCCTTTCTGGCACCTTCCCCGGTGGAGTTGTGCAGGGGGTGTGTTTTGAACATTTTGTCACCAGCCGACTCCAAAATTCAGCGTTTCCCCATCTCAGCCCACAAAGCAGGTAGAACAACTTTTGTGGTGTCTTTTAGATGCCTACCAAGGTAGTGTAAAAACTACTAAGAGAACTCCTGTCTGACACCTTCCCCGGTGGAGTTGTGCATGGGTTGTGTTTGGAACATTTTGTCACCGGCCGAGTCCAAAATTCAGCGATTCCCCATCTCAGCCCAGAAAGCAGGTAGAACAACTTCTGTGGTGTCTTTTAGATGCCTACCAAGGTAGTGTAAAAACTACTAAGAGAACTCCTGTCTGGCACCTTCCCCGGTGGAGTTGTGCAGGGGGTGTGTTTGGAACATTTTGTCACCAGCCGAGTCCAAAATTCAGCGGTTCCCCATCTCAGCCCAGAAAGCAGGTAGAACAACTTTTGTGGTGTCTTTCAGATGCCTACCAAGGTAGTGTAAAAACTACCAGGAGAACTCCTGTCTGGCACCTTCCCCGGTGGAGTTGTGCATGGGGTGTGTTTGGAACATTTTGTCACCGGCCGAGTCCAAAATTCAGCGATTCCCCATCTCAGCCCAGAAAGCAGGTAGAACAACTTTTGTGGTGTCTTTCAGATGCCTACCAAGGTAGTGTAAAAACTACCAGGAGAACTCCTGTCTGGCACCTTCCCCGGTGGAGTTGTGCATGGGGTGTGTTTGGAACATTTTGTCACCGGCCGACTCCAAAATTCAGCGGTTCCCCATCTCAGCCCAGAAAGCAGGTAGAACAACTTTTGTGGTGTCTTTCAGATGCCTACCGGAGCAATGTAAAAACTACCAGGAGAACTCCTGTCTGGCACCTTCCGTGGTGGAGTTGTGCATGGGGTGTGTTTGGAACATTTTGTCACCAGCCGACTCCAAAATTCAGCTGTTCCCCATCTCAGCCCAGAAAGCAGGTAGAACAACTTTTGTGGTGCCTTTCAGCTGCCTACCAAGGTAGTGTAAAAACTACTAAGAGAACTCCTGCCTGGCACCTTCCCCGGTGGAGTTGTGCATGGGGTGTGTTTGGAACATTTTGTCACCGGCCGACTCCAAAATTCAGCGGTTCCCCATCTCAGCCCAGAAAGCAGGAAGAACAACTTTTGTGGTGCCTTTCAAATGCCTACCAAGGTAGTGTAAAAACTACCAGGAGAACTCCTGTCTGGCACCTTCCCCGGTGGAGTTGTGCATGGGGTGTGTTTGGAACATTTTGTCACCGGCCGAGTCCAAAATTCAGCGTTTCCCCATCTCAGCCCAGAAAGCAGGTAGAACAACTTTTGTGGTGTCTTTCAGATGCCTACCAAGGTAGTGTAAAAACTACTAAGAGAACTCCTGTCTGGCACCTTCCCCGGTGGAGTTGTGCATGGGGTGTGTTTGGAACATTTTGTCACCGGCCGAGTCCAAAATTCAGCGTTTCCCCATCTCAGCCCAGAAAGCAGGTAGAACAACTTTTGTGGTGTCTTTCAGATGCCTACCAAGGTAGTGTAAAAACTACTAAGAGAACTCCTGTCTGGCACCTTCCCCGGTGGAGTTGTGCATGGGGTGTGTTTGGAACATTTTGTCACCGGCCGACTCCAAAAATCAGCGGTTCCCCATCTCAGCCCACAAAGCAGGTACAACAACTTTTGTGGTGTCTTTCAGATGCCTACCAAGGTAGTGTAAAAACTACCAAGAGAACTCCTGTCTGGCACCTTCCCCGGTGGAGTTGTGCATGGGATGTGTTTGGAACATTTTGTCACCGGCCGACTCCAAAATTCAGCCGTTCCCCATCTCAGCCCACAAAGCAGGTAGAACAACTTTTGTGGTGCCTTTCAGATGCCTACCAAGGTAGTGTAAAAACTACCAACAGAATTCGTTCCTGGCACCTTCCCCGGTGGAGTTGTGCATGGGGTGTGTTTGGAACATTTTGTCACCGGCCGACTCCAAAATTCAGCGTTTCCCCATCTCAGCCCACAAAGCAGGTACAACAACTTTTGTGGTGTCTTTCAGATGCCTACCGGACCAATGTAAAAACTACCAGGAGAACTCCTGTCTGGCACCTTCCCCGGTGGAGTTGTGCATGGGGTGTGTTTGGAACATTTTGTCACCGGCCGAGTCCAAAATTCAGCGGTTCCCCATCTCAGCCCAGAAAGCAGGTAGAACAACTTTTGTGGTGTCTTTCAGATGCCTACCAAGGTAGTGTAAAAACTACCAAGAGAACTCCTGTCTGGCACCTTCCCGTTGGAGTTGTGCATGGGGTGTGTTTGGAACATTTTGTCACCGGCCGACTCCAAAATTCAGCGTTTCCCCATCTCAGCCCAGAAAGCAGGTAGAACAACTTTTGTGGTGTCTTTCAGATGCCTACCAAGGTAGTGTAAAAACTACTAAGAGAACTCCTGTCTGACACCTTCCCCGGTGGAGTTGTGCATGGGTTGTGTTTGGAACATTTTGTCACCGGCCGAGTCCAAAATTCAGCGATTCCCCATCTCAGCCCAGAAAGCAGGTAGAACAACTTTTGTGGTGTCTTTCAGATGCCTACCAAGGTAGTGTAAAAACTACCAGGAGAACTCCTGTCTGGCACCTTCCCCGGTGGAGTTGTGCATGGGGTGTGTTTGGAACATTTTGTCACCGGCCGAGTCCAAAATTCAGCGATTCCCCATCTCAGCCCAGAAAGCAGGTAGAACAACTTTTGTGGTGTCTTTCAGATGCCTACCAAGGTAGTGTAAAAACTACCAGGAGAACTCCTGTCTGGCACCTTCCCCGGTGGAGTTGTGCATGGGGTGTGTTTGGAACATTTTGTCACCGGCCGACTCCAAAATTCAGCGTTTCCCCATCTCAGCCCAGAAAGCAGGTAGAACAACTTTTGTGGTGTCTTTCAGATGCCTACCAAGGTAGTGTAAAAACTACCAGGAGAACTCCTGTCTGGCACCTTCCCCGGTGGAGTTGTGCATGGGGTGTGTTTGGAACATTTTGTCACCGGCCGACTCCAAAATTCAGCGGTTCCCCATCTCAGCCCAGAAAGCAGGTACAACAACTTTTCTTGTGCCTTTCAGCTGCCTACCAAGGTAGTGTAAAAACTACCAAGAGAACTCCTGTCTGGCACCTTCCCCGGTGGAGTTGTGCATGGGGTGTGTTTGGAACATTTTGTCACCGGCCGAGTCCAAAATTCAGCGTTTCCCCATCTCAGCCCAGAAAGCAGGTAGAACAAGTTTTGTGGTGTCTTTCAAATGCCTACAAAGGTAGTGTAAAAACTACCAAGAGAACTCCTGTCTGGCACCTTCCGTGGTGGAGTTGTGCATGGGGTGTGTTTGGAACATTTTGTCACCAGCAGACTCCAAAATTCAGCGTTTCCCCATCTCAGCCCAGAAAGCAGGTAGAACAACTTTTGTGGTGCCTTTCAGCTGCCTACCAAGGTAGTGTAAAAACTACTAAGAGAACTCCTGTCTGTCACCTTCCCCGGTGGAGTTTTGCATGGGGTGTGTTTGGAACATTTTGTCACCAGCCGAGTCCAAAATTCAGCGATTCCCCATCTCAGCCCAGAAAGCAGGTAGAACAACTTCTGTGGTGTCTTTCAGATGCCTACCGGACCAATGTAAAAACTACCAGGAGAACTCCTGTCTGGCCCCTTCCCCGGTGGAGTTGTGCATGGGGTGTGTTTGGAACATTTTGTCACCAGCCGACTCCAAAATTCAGCGATTCCCCATCTCAGCCCAGAAAGCAGGTAGAACAACTTTTGTGGTGCCTTTCAGGTGCCTACCAAGGTAGTGTAAAAACTACTAAGAGAACTCCTGTCTGGCACCTTCCCCGGTGGAGTTGTGCATGGGGTGTGTTTGGAACATTTTGTCACCAGCCGAGTCCAAAAGTCAGCGGTTCCCCATCTCAGCCCAGAAAGCAGGTAGAACAACTTTTGTGGTGTCTTTCAGATGCCTACCAAGGTAGTGTAAAAACTACCAAGAGAACTCCTGTCTGGCACCTTCCCCGGTGGAGTTGTGCATGGGGTGTGTTTGGAACATTTTGTCACCAGCCGAGTCCAAAATTCAGCGTTTCCCCATCTAAGCCCAGAAAGCAGGTAGAACAACTTTTGTGGTGCCTTTCAGATGCCTACCAAGGTAGTGTAAAAACTACCAGGAGAACTCCTGTCTGGCACCTTCCCCGGTGGAGTTGTGCAGGGGGTGTGTTTGGAACATTTTGTCACCAGCCGACTCCAAAATTCAGCGGTTCCCCATCTCAGCCCAGAAAGCAGGTAGAACATCTTTTGTGGTGTCTTTCAGATGCCTACCAAGGTAGTGTAAAAACTACCAAGAGAACTCCTGTCTGGCACCTCCCCGGTGGAGTTGTGCATGGGTTGTGTTTGGAACATTTTGTCACCAGCCGAGTCCAAAATTCAGCGTTTCCCCATCTCAGCCCAGAAAGCAGGTAGAACAACTTCTGTGGTGTCTTTCAGATGCCTACCAAGGTAGTGTAAAAACTACCAAGAGAACTCCTGTCTGGCACCTTCCCCGATGGAGTTGTGCATGGGGTGTGTTTGGAACATTTTGTCACCGGCCGACTCCAAAATTCAGCGGTTCCCCATCTCAGCCCAGAAAGCAGGAAGAACAACTTTTGTGGTGCCTTTCAAATGCCTACCAAGGTAGTGTAAAAACTACTAAGAGAACTCCTGTCTGGCACCTTCCCCGGTGGAGTTGTGCATGGGGTGTGTTTGGAACATTTTGTCACCAGCCGAGTCCAAAAGTCAGCGGTTCCCCATCTCAGCCCAGAAAGCAGGTAGAACAACTTTTGTGGTGTCTTTCAGATGCCTACCGGACCAATGTAAAAACTACCAGGAGAACTCCTGTCTGGCCCCTTCCCCGGTGGAGTTGTGCATGGGGTGTGTTTGGAATATTTTGTCACCGGCCGAGTCCAAAATTCAGCGATTCCCCATCTCAGCCCACAAAGCAGGTACAACAACTTTTGTGGTGTCTTTCAGATGCCTACCAAGGTAGTGTAAAAACTACCAGGGGAACTCCTGTCTGGCACCTTCCCCGGTGGAGTTGTGCATGGGGTGTGTTTGGAACATTTTGTCACCAGCCGAGTCCAAAATTCAGCGTTTCCCCATCTCAGCCCAGAAAGCAGGTACAACAACTTTTGTGGTGCCTTTCAGATGCCTACCAAGGTAGTGTAAAAACTACCAAGAGAACTCCTGTCTGGCACCTTCCCCGGTGGAGTTGTGCATGGGGTGTGTTTGGAACATTTTGTCAACGGCCGACTCCAAAATTCAGCGGTTCCCCATCTCAGCCCACAAAGCAGGTACAACAACTTTTGTGGTGTCTTTCAGCTGCCTACCAAGGTAGTGTAAAAACTACCAAAAGAATTCGTTCCTGGCACCTTCCCCGGTGGAGTTGTGCATGGGGTGTGTTTGGAACATTTTGTCACCAGCCGACTCCAAAATTCAGCGGTTCCCCATTTCAGCCCAGAAAGCAGGTAGAACAACTTTTGTGGTGTCTTTCAGATGCCTACCAAGGTAGTGTAAAAACTACCAGGAGAACTCCTGTCTGGCACCTTCCCCGGTGGAGTTGTGCATGGGGTGTGTTTGGAACATTTTGTCACCGGCCGACTCCAAAATTCAGCGGTTCCCCATCTCAGCCCACAAAGCAGGTAGAACAACTTTTCTTGTGCCTTTCAGCTGCCTACCAAGGTAGTGTAAAAACTACCAACAGAATTCGTTCCTGGCACCTTCCCCGGTGGAGTTGTGCATGGGGTGTGTTTCGAACATTTTGTCACCAGCCGAGTCCAAAATTCAGCGATTCCCCATCTCAGCCCAGAAAGCAGGTAGAACAACTTCTGTGGTGTCTTTCAGATGCCTACCAAGGTAGTGTAAAAACTACCAGGAGAACTCCTGTCTGGCACCTTCCCCGGTGGAGTTGTGCAGGGGGTGTGTTTGGAACATTTTGTCACCAGCCGACTCCAAAATTCAGCGGTTCCCCATCTCAGCCCAGAAAGCAGGTAGAACATCTTTTGTGGTGTCTTTCAGATGCCTACCAAGGTAGTGTAAAAACTACCAAGAGAACTCCTGTCTGGCACCTTCCGCGGTGGAGTTGTGCATGGGGTGTGTTTGGAACATTTTGTCACCGGCCGAGTCCAAAATTCAGCGAATCCCCATCTCAGCCCAGAAAGCAGGAAGAACAACTTTTGTGGTGTCTTTCAGATGCCTACCAAGGTAGTGTAAAAACTACCAGGAGAACTCCTGTCTGGCACTTTCCCCGGTGGAGTTGTGCAGGGGGTGTGTTTGGAACATTTTGTCACCAGCCGACTCCAAAATTCAGCGTTTCCCCATCTCAGCCCAGAAAGCAGGTAGAACAACTTTTGTGGTGTCTTTCAGATGCCTACCAAGGTAGTGTAAAAACTACTAAGAGAACTCCTGTCTGGCACCTTCCCCGGTGGAGTTTTGCATGGGTTGTGTTTGGAACATTTTGTCACCGGCCGACTCCAAAATTCAGCGATTCCCCATCTCAGCCCAGAAAGCAGGTAGAACAACTTCTGTGGTGTCTTTCAGATGCCTACCAAGGTAGTGTAAAAACTACCAGGAGAACTCCTGTCTGGCACCTTCCGTGGTGGAGTTGTACATGGGGTGTGTTTGGAACATTTTGTCACCAGCCGACTCCAAAATTCAGCGGTGGCCCATCACAGCCCAGAAAGCAGGAAGAACAACTTTTGTGGTGCCTTTCAAATGCCTACCAAGGTAGTGTAAAAACTACCGAGAGAACTCCTTTCTGGCACCTTCCCCGGTGGAGTTGTGCAGGGGGTGTGTTTTGAACATTTTGTCACCAGCCGACTCCAAAATTCAGCGTTTCCCCATCTCAGCCCACAAAGCAGGTAGAACAACTTTTGTGGTGTCTTTTAGATGCCTACCAAGGTAGTGTAAAAACTACTAAGAGAACTCCTGTCTGACACCTTCCCCGGTGGAGTTGTGCATGGGTTGTGTTTGGAACATTTTGTCACCGGCCGAGTCCAAAATTCAGCGATTCCCCATCTCAGCCCAGAAAGCAGGTAGAACAACTTCTGTGGTGTCTTTTAGATGCCTACCAAGGTAGTGTAAAAACTACTAAGAGAACTCCTGTCTGGCACCTTCCCCGGTGGAGTTGTGCAGGGGGTGTGTTTGGAACATTTTGTCACCAGCCGAGTCCAAAATTCAGCGGTTCCCCATCTCAGCCCAGAAAGCAGGTAGAACAACTTTTGTGGTGTCTTTCAGATGCCTACCAAGGTAGTGTAAAAACTACCAGGAGAACTCCTGTCTGGCACCTTCCCCGGTGGAGTTGTGCATGGGGTGTGTTTGGAACATTTTGTCACCGGCCGACTCCAAAATTCAGCCGTTCCCCATCTCAGCCCACAAAGCAGGTAGAACAACTTTTGTGGTGTCTTTCAGATGCCTACCAAGGTAGTGTAAAAACTACCAAAAGAATTCGTTCCTGGCACCTTCCCCGGTGGAGTTGTGCATGGGGTGTGTTTGGAACATTTTGTCACCGGCCGACTCCAAAATTCAGCGGTTCCCCATCTCAGCCCAGAAAGCAGGTAGAACAACTTTTGTGGTGTCTTTCAGATGCCTACCGGAGCAATGTAAAAACTACCAGGAGAACTCCTGTCTGGCACCTTCCGTGGTGGAGTTGTGCATGGGGTGTGTTTGGAACATTTTGTCACCAGCCGACTCCAAAATTCAGCTGTTCCCCATCTCAGCCCAGAAAGCAGGTAGAACAACTTTTGTGGTGCCTTTCAGCTGCCTACCAAGGTAGTGTAAAAACTACTAAGAGAACTCCTGCCTGGCACCTTCCCCGGTGGAGTTGTGCATGGGGTGTGTTTGGAACATTTTGTCACCGGCCGACTCCAAAATTCAGCGGTTCCCCATCTCAGCCCACAAAGCAGGAAGAACAACTTTTGTGGTGCCTTTCAAATGCCTACCAAGGTAGTGTAAAAACTACCAGGAGAACTCCTGTCTGGCACCTTCCCCGGTGGAGTTGTGCATGGGGTGTGTTTGGAACATTTTGTCACCGGCCGAGTCCAAAATTCAGCGTTTCCCCATCTCAGCCCAGAAAGCAGGTAGAACAACTTTTGTGGTGTCTTTCAGATGCCTACCAAGGTAGTGTAAAAACTACTAAGAGAACTCCTGTCTGGCACCTTCCCCGGTGGAGTTGTGCATGGGGTGTGTTTGGAACATTTTGTCACCGGCCGAGTCCAAAATTCAGCGTTTCCCCATCTCAGCCCAGAAAGCAGGTAGAACAACTTTTGTGGTGTCTTTCAGATGCCTACCAAGGTAGTGTAAAAACTACTAAGAGAACTCCTGTCTGGCACCTTCCCCGGTGGAGTTGTGCATGGGGTGTGTTTGGAACATTTTGTCACCGGCCGACTCCAAAAATCAGCGGTTCCCCATCTCAGCCCACAAAGCAGGTACAACAACTTTTGTGGTGTCTTTCAGATGCCTACCAAGGTAGTGTAAAAACTACCAAGAGAACTCCTGTCTGGCACCTTCCCCGGTGGAGTTGTGCATGGGATGTGTTTGGAACATTTTGTCACCGGCCGACTCCAAAATTCAGCTGTTCCCCATCTCAGCCCACAAAGCAGGTAGAACAACTTTTGTGGTGCCTTTCAGATGCCTACCAAGGTAGTGTAAAAACTACCAACAGAATTCGTTCCTGGCACCTTCCCCGGTGGAGTTGTGCATGGGGTGTGTTTGGAACATTTTGTCACCGGCCGACTCCAAAATTCAGCGTTTCCCCATCTCAGCCCACAAAGCAGGTACAACAACTTTTGTGGTGTCTTTCAGATGCCTACCGGACCAATGTAAAAACTACCAGGAGAACTCCTGTCTGGCACCTTCCCCGGTGGAGTTGTGCATGGGGTGTGTTTGGAACATTTTGTCACCGGCCGAGTCCAAAATTCAGCGGTTCCCCATCTCAGCCCAGAAAGCAGGTAGAACAACTTTTGTGGTGTCTTTCAGATGCCTACCAAGGTAGTGTAAAAACTACCAAGAGAACTCCTGTCTGGCACCTTCCCGTTGGAGTTGTGCATGGGGTGTGTTTGGAACATTTTGTCACCAGCCGACTCCAAAATTCAGCGTTTCCCCATCTCAGCCCAGAAAGCAGGTAGAACAACTTTTGTGGTGTCTTTCAGATGCCTACCAAGGTAGTGTAAAAACTACTAAGAGAACTCCTGTCTGACACCTTCCCCGGTGGAGTTGTGCATGGGTTGTGTTTGGAACATTTTGTCACCGGCCGAGTCCAAAATTCAGCGATTCCCCATCTCAGCCCAGAAAGCAGGTAGAACAACTTCTGTGGTGTCTTTTAGATGCCTACCAAGGTAGTGTAAAAACTACCAGGAGAACTCCTGTCTGGCACCTTCAGTGGTGGAGTTGTACATGGGGTGTGTTTGGAACATTTTGTCACCAGCCGAGTCCAAAATTCAGCGTTTCCCCATCTCAGCCCAGAAAGCAGGTAGAACAACTTTTGTGGTGCCTTTTAGATGCCTACCAAGGTAGTGTAAAAACTACCAAGGGAACTCCTGTCTGGCACCTTCCCCGGTGGAGTTGTGCATGGGGTGTGTTTGGAACATTTTGTCAACGGCAGACTCCAAAATTCAGCGGTTCCCCATCTCAGCCCAGAAAGCAGGTAGAACAACTTTTGTGGTGTCTTTCAGATGCCTACCAAGGTAGTGTAATACTACCAGGAGAACTCCTGTCTGGCACCTTCCGTGGTGGAGTTGTGCATGGGGTGTGTTTGGAACATTTTGTCGACGGCCGACTCCAAAATTCAGCGGTTCCCCATCTCAGCCCAGAAAGCAGGTAGAACAACTTTTCTTGTGCCTTTCAGCTGCCTACCAAGGTAGTGTAAAAACTACCAACAGAATTCGTTCCTGGCACCTTCCCCGGTGGAGTTGTGCATGGGGTGTGTTTGGAACATTTTGTCACCAGCCGAGTCCAAAATTCAGCGGTTCCCCATCTCAGCCCAGAAAGCAGGTAGAACAACTTTTGTGGTGTCTTTCAGATGCCTACCAGAGCAATGTAAAAACTACCAGGAGAACTCCTGTCTGGCACCTTCCCCGGTGGAGTTGTGCATGGGGTGTGTTTGGAACATTTTGTCACCAGCCGAGTCCAAAATTCAGCGGTTCCCCATCTCAGCCCAGAAAGCAGGTAGAACAACTTTTGTGGTGTCTTTCAGATGCCTACCAAGGTAGTGTAAAAACTACCAGGAGAACTCCTGTCTGGCACCTTCCCCGGTGGAGTTGTGCATGGGGTGTGTTTGGAACATTTTGTCACCAGCCGAGTCCAAAATTCAGCGGTTCCCCATCTCAGCCCAGAAAGCAGGTAGAACAACTTTTGTGGTGTCTTTCAGATGCCTACCAAGGTAGTGTAAAAACTACCAAGAGAACTCCTGTCTGGCACCTTCCCCGGTGGAGTTGTGCATGGGGTGTGTTTGGAACATTTTGTCACCGGCCGACTCCAAAATTCAGCCGTTCCCCATCTCAGCCCACAAAGCAGGTAGAACAACTTTTGTGGTGTCTTTCAGATGCCTACCAAGGTAGTGTAAAAACTACCAAAAGAATTCGTTCCTGGCTCCTTCCCCGGTGGAGTTGTGCATGGGGTGTGTTTGGAACATTTTGTCACCAGCCGACCCCAAAATTCAGCGGTTCCCCATCTCAGCCCAGAAAGCAGGTAGAACAACTTTTGTGGTGTCTTTCAGATGCCTACCGGAGCAATGTAAAAACTACCAGGAGAACTCCTGTCTGGCACCTTCCCCGGTGGAGTTGTGCATGGGGTGTGTTTGGAACATTTTGTCACCAGCCGACTCCAAAATTCAGCTGTTCCCCATCTAAGCCCAGAAAGCAGGTAGAACATCTTTTGTGGTGCCTTTCAGATGCCTACCAAGGTAGTGTAAAAACTACTAAGAGAACTCCTGCCTGGCACCTTCCCCGGTGGAGTTGTGCATGGGGTGTGTTTGGAACATTTTGTCAACGGCCGACTCCAAAATTCAGCGTTTCCCCATCTCAGCCCAGAAAGCAGGTACAACAACTTTTCTTGTGCCTTTCAGCTGCCTACCAAGGTAGTGTAAAAACTACCAAAAGAATTCGTTCCTGGCACCTTCCCCGGTGGAGTTGTGCATGGGTTGTGTTTGGAACATTTTGTCACCAGCCGAGTCCAAAATTCAGCGTTTCCCCATCTCAGCCCAGAAAGCAGGTAGAACAACTTCTGTGGTGTCTTTCAGATGCCTACCAAGGTAGTGTAAAAACTACCAAGAGAACTCCTGTCTGGCACCTTCCCCGATGGAGTTGTGCATGGGGTGTGTTTGGAACATTTTGTCACCGGCCGACTCCAAAATTCAGCGGTTCCCCATCTCAGCCCAGAAAGCAGGAAGAACAACTTTTGTGGTGCCTTTCAAATGCCTACCAAGGTAGTGTAAAAACTACTAAGAGAACTCCTGTCTGGCACCTTCCCCGGTGGAGTTGTGCATGGGGTGTGTTTGGAACATTTTGTCACCAGCCGAGTCCAAAAGTCAGCGGTTCCCCATCTCAGCCCAGAAAGCAGGTAGAACAACTTTTGTGGTGTCTTTCAGATGCCTACCGGACCAATGTAAAAACTACCAGGAGAACTCCTGTCTGGCCCCTTCCCCGGTGGAGTTGTGCATGGGGTGTGTTTGGAATATTTTGTCACCGGCCGAGTCCAAAATTCAGCGATTCCCCATCTCAGCCCACAAAGCAGGTACAACAACTTTTGTGGTGTCTTTCAGATGCCTACCAAGGTAGTGTAAAAACTACCAGGGGAACTCCTGTCTGGCACCTTCCCCGGTGGAGTTGTGCATGGGGTGTGTTTGGAACATTTTGTCACCAGCCGAGTCCAAAATTCAGCGTTTCCCCATCTCAGCCCAGAAAGCAGGTAGAACAACTTTTGTGGTGCCTTTCAGATGCCTACCAAGGTAGTGTAAAAACTACCAAGAGAACTCCTGTCTGGCACCTTCCCCGGTGGAGTTGTGCATGGGGTGTGTTTGGAACATTTTGTCAACGGCCGACTCCAAAATTCAGCGGTTCCCCATCTCAGCCCACAAAGCAGGTACAACAACTTTTCTTGTGCCTTTCAGCTGCCTACCAAGGTAGTGTAAAAACTACCAAAAGAATTCGTTCCTGGCACCTTCCCCGGTGGAGTTGTGCATGGGGTGTGTTTGGAACATTTTGTCACCAGCCGACCCCAAAATTCAGCGGTTCCCCATCTCAGCCCAGAAAGCAGGTAGAACAACTTTTGTGGTGTCTTTCAGATGCCTACCGGAGCAATGTAAAAACTACCAGGAGAACTCCTGTCTGGCACCTTCCCCGGTGGAGTTGTGCATGGGGTGTGTTTGGAACATTTTGTCACCAGCCGACTCCAAAATTCAGCTGTTCCCCATCTAAGCCCAGAAAGCAGGTAGAACATCTTTTGTGGTGCCTTTCAGATGCCTACCAAGGTAGTGTAAAAACTACTAAGAGAACTCCTGCCTGGCACCTTCCCCGGTGGAGTTGTGCATGGGGTGTGTTTGGAACATTTTGTCACCGGCCGACTCCAAAATTCAGCGGTTCCCCATCTCAGCCCACAAAGCAGGTACAACAACTTTTCTTGTGCCTTTCAGCTGCCTACCAAGGTAGTGTAAAAACTACCAAAAGAATTCGTTCCTGGCACCTTCCCCGGTGGAGTTGTGCATGGGTTGTGTTTGGAACATTTTGTCACCAGCCGAGTCCAAAATTCAGCGTTTCCCCATCTCAGCCCAGAAAGCAGGTAGAACAACTTCTGTGGTGTCTTTCAGATGCCTACCAAGGTAGTGTAAAAACTACCAAGAGAACTCCTGTCTGGCACCTTCCCCGATGGAGTTGTGCATGGGGTGTGTTTGGAACATTTTGTCACCGGCCGACTCCAAAATTCAGCGGTTCCCCATCTCAGCCCAGAAAGCAGGAAGAACAACTTTTGTGGTGCCTTTCAAATGCCTACCAAGGTAGTGTAAAAACTACTAAGAGAACTCCTGTCTGGCACCTTCCCCGGTGGAGTTGTGCATGGGGTGTGTTTGGAACATTTTGTCACCAGCCGAGTCCAAAAGTCAGCGGTTCCCCATCTCAGCCCAGAAAGCAGGTAGAACAACTTTTGTGGTGTCTTTCAGATGCCTACCGGACCAATGTAAAAACTACCAGGAGAACTCCTGTCTGGCCCCTTCCCCGGTGGAGTTGTGCATGGGGTGTGTTTGGAATATTTTGTCACCGGCCGAGTCCAAAA
Organism: Falco cherrug; assembly: GCF_023634085.1. Classification (NCBI taxonomy): domain Eukaryota; kingdom Metazoa; phylum Chordata; class Aves; order Falconiformes; family Falconidae; genus Falco; species Falco cherrug. The sequence continues at coordinate 66,685 of NW_026599364.1, read as the reverse complement.
TTCAGCGATTCCCCATCTCAGCCCACAAAGCAGGTACAACAACTTTTGTGGTGTCTTTCAGATGCCTACCAAGGTAGTGTAAAAACTACCAGGGGAACTCCTGTCTGGCACCTTCCCCGGTGGAGTTGTGCATGGGGTGTGTTTGGAACATTTTGTCACCAGCCGAGTCCAAAATTCAGCGTTTCCCCATCTCAGCCCAGAAAGCAGGTAGAACAACTTTTGTGGTGCCTTTCAGATGCCTACCAAGGTAGTGTAAAAACTACCAAGAGAACTCCTGTCTGGCACCTTCCCCGGTGGAGTTGTGCATGGGGTGTGTTTGGAACATTTTGTCAACGGCCGACTCCAAAATTCAGCGGTTCCCCATCTCAGCCCACAAAGCAGGTACAACAACTTTTCTTGTGCCTTTCAGCTGCCTACCAAGGTAGTGTAAAAACTACCAAAAGAATTCGTTCCTGGCACCTTCCCCGGTGGAGTTGTGCATGGGGTGTGTTTGGAACATTTTGTCACCAGCCGACTCCAAAATTCAGCGGTTCCCCATTTCAGCCCAGAAAGCAGGTAGAACAACTTTTGTGGTGTCTTTCAGATGCCTACCAAGGTAGTGTAAAAACTACCAGGAGAACTCCTGTCTGGCACCTTCCCCGGTGGAGTTGTGCATGGGGTGTGTTTGGAACATTTTGTCACCGGCCGACTCCAAAATTCAGCGGTTCCCCATCTCAGCCCACAAAGCAGGTAGAACAACTTTTCTTGTGCCTTTCAGCTGCCTACCAAGGTAGTGTAAAAACTACCAACAGAATTCGTTCCTGGCACCTTCCCCGGTGGAGTTGTGCATGGGGTGTGTTTCGAACATTTTGTCACCAGCCGAGTCCAAAATTCAGCGATTCCCCATCTCAGCCCAGAAAGCAGGTAGAACAACTTCTGTGGTGTCTTTCAGATGCCTACCAAGGTAGTGTAAAAACTACCAGGAGAACTCCTGTCTGGCACCTTCCCCGGTGGAGTTGTGCAGGGGGTGTGTTTGGAACATTTTGTCACCAGCCGACTCCAAAATTCAGCGGTTCCCCATCTCAGCCCAGAAAGCAGGTAGAACATCTTTTGTGGTGTCTTTCAGATGCCTACCAAGGTAGTGTAAAAACTACCAAGAGAACTCCTGTCTGGCACCTTCCGCGGTGGAGTTGTGCATGGGGTGTGTTTGGAACATTTTGTCACCAGCCGAGTCCAAAATTCAGCGATTCCCCATCTCAGCCCAGAAAGCAGGTAGAACAACTTTTGTGGTGTCTTTCAGATGCCTACCAAGGTAGTGTAAAAACTACCAGGAGAACTCCTGTCTGGCACTTTCCCCGGTGGAGTTGTGCAGGGGGTGTGTTTGGAACATTTTGTCACCAGCCGACTCCAAAATTCAGCGTTTCCCCATCTCAGCCCAGAAAGCAGGTAGAACAACTTTTGTGGTGTCTTTCAGATGCCTACCAAGGTAGTGTAAAAACTACTAAGAGAACTCCTGTCTGGCACCTTCCCCGGTGGAGTTTTGCATGGGTTGTGTTTGGAACATTTTGTCACCGGCCGACTCCAAAATTCAGCGATTCCCCATCTCAGCCCAGAAAGCAGGTAGAACAACTTCTGTGGTGTCTTTCAGATGCCTACCAAGGTAGTGTAAAAACTACCAGGAGAACTCCTGTCTGGCACCTTCCGTGGTGGAGTTGTACATGGGGTGTGTTTGGAACATTTTGTCACCAGCCGACTCCAAAATTCAGCGGTGGCCCATCACAGCCCAGAAAGCAGGAAGAACAACTTTTGTGGTGCCTTTCAAATGCCTACCAAGGTAGTGTAAAAACTACCGAGAGAACTCCTTTCTGGCACCTTCCCCGGTGGAGTTGTGCAGGGGGTGTGTTTTGAACATTTTGTCACCAGCCGACTCCAAAATTCAGCGTTTCCCCATCTCAGCCCACAAAGCAGGTAGAACAACTTTTGTGGTGTCTTTTAGATGCCTACCAAGGTAGTGTAAAAACTACTAAGAGAACTCCTGTCTGACACCTTCCCCGGTGGAGTTGTGCATGGGTTGTGTTTGGAACATTTTGTCACCGGCCGAGTCCAAAATTCAGCGATTCCCCATCTCAGCCCAGAAAGCAGGTAGAACAACTTCTGTGGTGTCTTTTAGATGCCTACCAAGGTAGTGTAAAAACTACTAAGAGAACTCCTGTCTGGCACCTTCCCCGGTGGAGTTGTGCATGGGGTGTGTTTGGAACATTTTGTCACCAGCCGAGTCCAAAATTCAGCGTTTCCCCATCTCAGCCCAGAAAGCAGGTAGAACAACTTTTGTGGTGTCTTTCAGATGCCTACCAAGGTAGTGTAAAAACTACCAGGAGAACTCCTGTCTGGCACCTTCCCCGGTGGAGTTGTGCATGGGGTGTGTTTGGAACATTTTGTCACCGGCCGACTCCAAAATTCAGCCGTTCCCCATCTCAGCCCACAAAGCAGGTAGAACAACTTTTGTGGTGTCTTTCAGATGCCTACCAAGGTAGTGTAAAAACTACCAAAAGAATTCGTTCCTGGCACCTTCCCCGGTGGAGTTGTGCATGGGGTGTGTTTGGAACATTTTGTCACCGGCCGACTCCAAAATTCAGCGGTTCCCCATCTCAGCCCAGAAAGCAGGTAGAACAACTTTTGTGGTGTCTTTCAGATGCCTACCGGAGCAATGTAAAAACTACCAGGAGAACTCCTGTCTGGCACCTTCCGTGGTGGAGTTGTACATGGGGTGTGTTTGGAACATTTTGTCACCAGCCGACTCCAAAATTCAGCGGTGGCCCATCACAGCCCAGAAAGCAGGAAGAACAACTTTTGTGGTGCCTTTCAAATGCCTACCAAGGTAGTGTAAAAACTACCGAGAGAACTCCTTTCTGGCACCTTCCCCGGTGGAGTTGTGCAGGGGGTGTGTTTTGAACATTTTGTCACCAGCCGACTCCAAAATTCAGCGTTTCCCCATCTCAGCCCACAAAGCAGGTAGAACAACTTTTGTGGTGTCTTTTAGATGCCTACCAAGGTAGTGTAAAAACTACTAAGAGAACTCCTGTCTGACACCTTCCCCGGTGGAGTTGTGCATGGGTTGTGTTTGGAACATTTTGTCACCGGCCGACTCCAAAATTCAGCGATTCCCCATCTCAGCCCAGAAAGCAGGTAGAACAACTTCTGTGGTGTCTTTTAGATGCCTACCAAGGTAGTGTAAAAACTACTAAGAGAACTCCTGTCTGGCACCTTCCCCGGTGGAGTTGTGCAGGGGGTGTGTTTGGAACATTTTGTCACCAGCCGAGTCCAAAATTCAGCGGTTCCCCATCTCAGCCCAGAAAGCAGGTAGAACAACTTTTGTGGTGTCTTTCAGATGCCTACCAAGGTAGTGTAAAAACTACCAGGAGAACTCCTGTCTGGCACCTTCCCCGGTGGAGTTGTGCATGGGGTGTGTTTGGAACATTTTGTCACCGGCCGACTCCAAAATTCAGCCGTTCCCCATCTCAGCCCACAAAGCAGGTAGAACAACTTTTGTGGTGTCTTTCAGATGCCTACCAAGGTAGTGTAAAAACTACCAAAAGAATTCGTTCCTGGCACCTTCCCCGGTGGAGTTGTGCATGGGGTGTGTTTGGAACATTTTGTCACCGGCCGACTCCAAAATTCAGCGGTTCCCCATCTCAGCCCAGAAAGCAGGTAGAACAACTTTTGTGGTGTCTTTCAGATGCCTACCGGAGCAATGTAAAAACTACCCGGAGAACTCCTGTCTGGCACCTTCCGTGGTGGAGTTGTGCATGGGGTGTGTTTGGAACATTTTGTCACCAGCCGACTCCAAAATTCAGCTGTTCCCCATCTCAGCCCAGAAAGCAGGTAGAACAACTTTTGTGGTGCCTTTCAGCTGCCTACCAAGGTAGTGTAAAAACTACTAAGAGAACTCCTGCCTGGCACCTTCCCCGGTGGAGTTGTGCATGGGGTGTGTTTGGAACATTTTGTCACCGGCCGACTCCAAAATTCAGCGGTTCCCCATCTCAGCCCAGAAAGCAGGAAGAACAACTTTTGTGGTGCCTTTCAAATGCCTACCAAGGTAGTGTAAAAACTACCAGGAGAACTCCTGTCTGGCACCTTCCCCGGTGGAGTTGTGCATGGGGTGTGTTTGGAACATTTTGTCACCGGCCGAGTCCAAAATTCAGCGTTTCCCCATCTCAGCCCAGAAAGCAGGTAGAACAACTTTTGTGGTGTCTTTCAGATGCCTACCAAGGTAGTGTAAAAACTACTAAGAGAACTCCTGTCTGGCACCTTCCCCGGTGGAGTTGTGCATGGGGTGTGTTTGGAACATTTTGTCACCGGCCGAGTCCAAAATTCAGCGTTTCCCCATCTCAGCCCAGAAAGCAGGTAGAACAACTTTTGTGGTGTCTTTCAGATGCCTACCAAGGTAGTGTAAAAACTACTAAGAGAACTCCTGTCTGGCACCTTCCCCGGTGGAGTTGTGCATGGGGTGTGTTTGGAACATTTTGTCACCGGCCGACTCCAAAAATCAGCGGTTCCCCATCTCAGCCCACAAAGCAGGTACAACAACTTTTGTGGTGTCTTTCAGATGCCTACCAAGGTAGTGTAAAAACTACCAGGAGAACTCCTGTCTGGCACCTTCCCCGGTGGAGTTGTGCATGGGATGTGTTTGGAACATTTTGTCACCGGCCGACTCCAAAATTCAGCCGTTCCCCATCTCAGCCCACAAAGCAGGTAGAACAACTTTTGTGGTGCCTTTCAGATGCCTACCAAGGTAGTGTAAAAACTACCAACAGAATTCGTTCCTGGCACCTTCCCCGGTGGAGTTGTGCATGGGGTGTGTTTGGAACATTTTGTCACCGGCCGACTCCAAAATTCAGCGTTTCCCCATCTCAGCCCACAAAGCAGGTACAACAACTTTTGTGGTGTCTTTCAGATGCCTACCGGACCAATGTAAAAACTACCAGGAGAACTCCTGTCTGGCACCTTCCCCGGTGGAGTTGTGCATGGGGTGTGTTTGGAACATTTTGTCACCGGCCGAGTCCAAAATTCAGCGGTTCCCCATCTCAGCCCAGAAAGCAGGTAGAACAACTTTTGTGGTGTCTTTCAGATGCCTACCAAGGTAGTGTAAAAACTACCAAGAGAACTCCTGTCTGGCACCTTCCCGTTGGAGTTGTGCATGGGGTGTGTTTGGAACATTTTGTCACCAGCCGACTCCAAAATTCAGCGTTTCCCCATCTCAGCCCAGAAAGCAGGTAGAACAACTTTTGTGGTGTCTTTCAGATGCCTACCAAGGTAGTGTAAAAACTACTAAGAGAACTCCTGTCTGACACCTTCCCCGGTGGAGTTGTGCATGGGTTGTGTTTGGAACATTTTGTCACCGGCCGAGTCCAAAATTCAGCGATTCCCCATCTCAGCCCAGAAAGCAGGTAGAACAACTTCTGTGGTGTCTTTTAGATGCCTACCAAGGTAGTGTAAAAACTACCAGGAGAACTCCTGTCTGGCACCTTCCGTGGTGGAGTTGTACATGGGGTGTGTTTGGAACATTTTGTCACCAGCCGACTCCAAAATTCAGCGGTTCCCCATCTCAGCCCAGAAAGCAGGTAGAACAACTTTTGTGGTGCCTTTTAGATGCCTACCAAGGTAGTGTAAAAACTACCAAGGGAACTCCTGTCTGGCACCTTCCCCGGTGGAGTTGTGCATGGGGTGTGTTTGGAACATTTTGTCAACGGCAGACTCCAAAATTCAGCGGTTCCCCATCTCAGCCCAGAAAGCAGGTAGAACAACTTTTGTGGTGTCTTTCAGATGCCTACCAAGGTAGTGTAATACTACCAGGAGAACTCCTGTCTGGCACCTTCCGTGGTGGAGTTGTGCATGGGGTGTGTTTGGAACATTTTGTCGACGGCCGACTCCAAAATTCAGCGGTTCCCCATCTCAGCCCAGAAAGCAGGTAGAACAACTTTTCTTGTGCCTTTCAGCTGCCTACCAAGGTAGTGTAAAAACTACCAACAGAATTCGTTCCTGGCACCTTCCCCGGTGGAGTTGTGCATGGGGTGTGTTTGGAACATTTTGTCACCAGCCGAGTCCAAATTCAGCGGTTCCCCATCTCAGCCCAGAAAGCAGGTAGAACAACTTTTGTGGTGTCTTTCAGATGCCTACCAGAGCAATGTAAAAACTACCAGGAGAACTCCTGTCTGGCACCTTCCCCGGTGGAGTTGTGCATGGGGTGTGTTTGGAACATTTTGTCACCAGCCGAGTCCAAAATTCAGCCGTTCCCCATCTCAGCCCAGAAAGCAGGTAGAACAACTTTTGTGGTGTCTTTCAGATGCCTACCAAGGTAGTGTAAAAACTACCAGGAGAACTCCTGTCTGGCACCTTCCCCGGTGGAGTTGTGCATGGGGTGTGTTTGGAACATTTTGTCACCGGCCGAGTCCAAAATTCAGCGGTTCCCCATCTCAGCCCAGAAAGCAGGTAGAACAACTTTTGTGGTGTCTTTCAGATGCCTACCAAGGTAGTGTAAAAACTACCAAGAGAACTCCTGTCTGGCACCTTCCCCGGTGGAGTTGTGCATGGGGTGTGTTTGGAACATTTTGTCACCGGCCGACTCCAAAATTCAGCCGTTCCCCATCTCAGCCCACAAAGCAGGTAGAACAACTTTTGTGGTGTCTTTCAGATGCCTACCAAGGTAGTGTAAAAACTACCAAAAGAATTCGTTCCTGGCACCTTCCCCGGTGGAGTTGTGCATGGGGTGTGTTTGGAACATTTTGTCACCAGCCGACCCCAAAATTCAGCGGTTCCCCATCTCAGCCCAGAAAGCAGGTAGAACAACTTTTGTGGTGTCTTTCAGATGCCTACCGGAGCAATGTAAAAACTACCAGGAGAACTCCTGTCTGGCACCTTCCCCGGTGGAGTTGTGCATGGGGTGTGTTTGGAACATTTTGTCACCAGCCGACTCCAAAATTCAGCTGTTCCCCATCTAAGCCCAGAAAGCAGGTAGAACATCTTTTGTGGTGCCTTTCAGATGCCTACCAAGGTAGTGTAAAAAACTACTAAGAGAACTCCTGCCTGGCACCTTCCCCGGTGGAGTTGTGCATGGGGTGTGTTTGGAACATTTTGTCAACGGCCGACTCCAAAATTCAGCGGTTCCCCATCTCAGCCCACAAAGCAGGTACAACAACTTTTCTTGTGCCTTTCAGCTGCCTACCAAGGTAGTGTAAAAACTACCAAAAGAATTCGTTCCTGGCACCTTCCCCGGTGGAGTTGTGCATGGGTTGTGTTTGGAACATTTTGTCACCGGCCGACTCCAAAATTCAGCGTTTCCCCATCTCAGCCCAGAAAGCAGGTAGAACAACTTCTGTGGTGTCTTTCAGATGCCTACCAAGGTAGTGTAAAAACTACCAAGAGAACTCCTGTCTGGCACCTTCCCCGATGGAGTTGTGCATGGGGTGTGTTTGGAACATTTTGTCACCGGCCGACTCCAAAATTCAGCGGTTCCCCATCTCAGCCCAGAAAGCAGGAAGAACAACTTTTGTGGTGCCTTTCAAATGCCTACCAAGGTAGTGTAAAAACTACTAAGAGAACTCCTGTCTGGCACCTTCCCCGGTGGAGTTGTGCATGGGGTGTGTTTGGAACATTTTGTCACCAGCCGAGTCCAAAAGTCAGCGGTTCCCCATCTCAGCCCAGAAAGCAGGTAGAACAACTTTTGTGGTGTCTTTCAGATGCCTACCGGACCAATGTAAAAACTACCAGGAGAACTCCTGTCTGGCCCCTTCCCCGGTGGAGTTGTGCATGGGGTGTGTTTGGAATATTTTGTCACCGGCCGAGTCCAAAATTCAGCGATTCCCCATCTCAGCCCACAAAGCAGGTACAACAACTTTTGTGGTGTCTTTCAGATGCCTACCAAGGTAGTGTAAAAACTACCAGGGGAACTCCTGTCTGGCACCTTCCCCGGTGGAGTTGTGCATGGGGTGTGTTTGGAACATTTTGTCACCAGCCGAGTCCAAAATTCAGCGTTTCCCCATCTCAGCCCAGAAAGCAGGTAGAACAACTTTTGTGGTGCCTTTCAGATGCCTACCAAGGTAGTGTAAAAACTACCAAGAGAACTCCTGTCTGGCACCTTCCCCGGTGGAGTTGTGCATGGGGTGTGTTTGGAACATTTTGTCAACGGCCGACTCCAAAATTCAGCGGTTCCCCATCTCAGCCCACAAAGCAGGTACAACAACTTTTCTTGTGCCTTTCAGCTGCCTACCAAGGTAGTGTAAAAACTACCAAAAGAATTCGTTCCTGGCACCTTCCCCGGTGGAGTTGTGCATGGGGTGTGTTTGGAACATTTTGTCACCAGCCGACTCCAAAATTCAGCGGTTCCCCATTTCAGCCCAGAAAGCAGGTAGAACAACTTTTGTGGTGTCTTTCAGATGCCTACCAAGGTAGTGTAAAAACTACCAGGAGAACTCCTGTCTGGCACCTTCCCCGGTGGAGTTGTGCATGGGGTGTGTTTGGAACATTTTGTCACCGGCCGACTCCAAAATTCAGCGGTTCCCCATCTCAGCCCACAAAGCAGGTAGAACAACTTTTCTTGTGCCTTTCAGCTGCCTACCAAGGTAGTGTAAAAACTACCAACAGAATTCGTTCCTGGCACCTTCCCCGGTGGAGTTGTGCATGGGGTGTGTTTCGAACATTTTGTCACCAGCCGAGTCCAAAATTCAGCGATTCCCCATCTCAGCCCAGAAAGCAGGTAGAACAACTTCTGTGGTGTCTTTCAGATGCCTACCAAGGTAGTGTAAAAACTACCAGGAGAACTCCTGTCTGGCACCTTCCCCGGTGGAGTTGTGCAGGGGGTGTGTTTGGAACATTTTGTCACCAGCCGACTCCAAAATTCAGCGGTTCCCCATCTCAGCCCAGAAAGCAGGTAGAACATCTTTTGTGGTGTCTTTCAGATGCCTACCAAGGTAGTGTAAAAACTACCAAGAGAACTCCTGTCTGGCACCTTCCGCGGTGGAGTTGTGCAGGGGGTGTGTTTGGAACATTTTGTCACCAGCCGACTCCAAAATTCAGCGTTTCCCCATCTCAGCCCAGAAAGCAGGTAGAACAACTTTTGTGGTGTCTTTCAGATGCCTACCAAGGTAGTGTAAAAACTACTAAGAGAACTCCTGTCTGGCACCTTCCCCGGTGGAGTTGTGCATGGGGTGTGTTTGGAACATTTTGTCACCGGCCGACTCCAAAATTCAGCGATTCCCCATCTCAGCCCAGAAAGCAGGTAGAACAACTTCTGTGGTGTCTTTCAGATGCCTACCAAGGTAGTGTAAAAACTACCAGGAGAACTCCTGTCTGGCACCTTCCGTGGTGGAGTTGTACATGGGGTGTGTTTGGAACATTTTGTCACCAGCCGACTCCAAAATTCAGCGGTGGCCCATCACAGCCCAGAAAGCAGGAAGAACAACTTTTGTGGTGCCTTTCAAATGCCTACCAAGGTAGTGTAAAAACTACCGAGAGAACTCCTTTCTGGCACCTTCCCCGGTGGAGTTGTGCAGGGGGTGTGTTTTGAACATTTTGTCACCAGCCGACTCCAAAATTCAGCGTTTCCCCATCTCAGCCCACAAAGCAGGTAGAACAACTTTTGTGGTGTCTTTTAGATGCCTACCAAGGTAGTGTAAAAACTACTAAGAGAACTCCTGTCTGACACCTTCCCCGGTGGAGTTGTGCATGGGTTGTGTTTGGAACATTTTGTCACCGGCCGAGTCCAAAATTCAGCGATTCCCCATCTCAGCCCAGAAAGCAGGTAGAACAACTTCTGTGGTGTCTTTTAGATGCCTACCAAGGTAGTGTAAAAACTACTAAGAGAACTCCTGTCTGGCACCTTCCCCGGTGGAGTTGTGCATGGGGTGTGTTTGGAACATTTTGTCACCAGCCGAGTCCAAAATTCAGCGGTTCCCCATCTCAGCCCAGAAAGCAGGTAGAACAACTTTTGTGGTGTCTTTCAGATGCCTACCAAGGTAGTGTAAAAACTACCAGGAGAACTCCTGTCTGGCACCTTCCCCGGTGGAGTTGTGCATGGGGTGTGTTTGGAACATTTTGTCACCGGCCGACTCCAAAATTCAGCCGTTCCCCATCTCAGCCCACAAAGCAGGTAGAACAACTTTTGTGGTGTCTTTCAGATGCCTACCAAGGTAGTGTAAAAACTACCAAAAGAATTCGTTCCTGGCACCTTCCCCGGTGGAGTTGTGCATGGGGTGTGTTTGGAACATTTTGTCACCGGCCGACTCCAAAATTCAGCGGTTCCCCATCTCAGCCCAGAAAGCAGGTAGAACAACTTTTGTGGTGTCTTTCAGATGCCTACCGGAGCAATGTAAAAACTACCAGGAGAACTCCTGTCTGGCACCTTCCGTGGTGGAGTTGTGCATGGGGTGTGTTTGGAACATTTTGTCACCAGCCGACTCCAAAATTCAGCTGTTCCCCATCTAAGCCCAGAAAGCAGGTAGAACAACTTTTGTGGTGCCTTTCAGCTGCCTACCAAGGTAGTGTAAAAACTACTAAGAGAACTCCTGCCTGGCACCTTCCCCGGTGGAGTTGTGCATGGGGTGTGTTTGGAACATTTTGTCACCGGCCGACTCCAAAATTCAGCGGTTCCCCATCTCAGCCCAGAAAGCAGGAAGAACAACTTTTGTGGTGCCTTTCAAATGCCTACCAAGGTAGTGTAAAAACTACCAGGAGAACTCCTGTCTGGCACCTTCCCCGGTGGAGTTGTGCATGGGGTGTGTTTGGAACATTTTGTCACCGGCCGAGTCCAAAATTCAGCGTTTCCCCATCTCAGCCCAGAAAGCAGGTAGAACAACTTTTGTGGTGTCTTTCAGATGCCTACCAAGGTAGTGTAAAAACTACTAAGAGAACTCCTGTCTGGCACCTTCCCCGGTGGAGTTGTGCATGGGGTGTGTTTGGAACATTTTGTCACCGGCCGAGTCCAAAATTCGGCGTTTCCCCATCTCAGCCCAGAAAGCAGGTAGAACAACTTTTGTGGTGTCTTTCAGATGCCTACCAAGGTAGTGTAAAAACTACTAAGAGAACTCCTGTCTGGCACCTTCCCCGGTGGAGTTGTGCATGGGGTGTGTTTGGAACATTTTGTCACCGGCCGACTCCAAAAATCAGCGGTTCCCCATCTCAGCCCACAAAGCAGGTAGAACAACTTTTGTGGTGTCTTTCAGATGCCTACCAAGGTAGTGTAAAAACTACCAAGAGAACTCCTGTCTGGCACCTTCCCCGGTGGAGTTGTGCATGGGATGTGTTTGGAACATTTTGTCACCGGCCGACTCCAAAATTCAGCCGTTCCCCATCTCAGCCCACAAAGCAGGTAGAACAACTTTTGTGGTGCCTTTCAGATGCCTACCAAGGTAGTGTAAAAACTACCAACAGAATTCGTTCCTGGCACCTTCCCCGGTGGAGTTGTGCATGGGGTGTGTTTGGAACATTTTGTCACCGGCCGACTCCAAAATTCAGCGTTTCCCCATCTCAGCCCACAAAGCAGGTACAACAACTTTTGTGGTGTCTTTCAGATGCCTACCGGACCAATGTAAAAACTACCAGGAGAACTCCTGTCTGGCACCTTCCCCGGTGGAGTTGTGCATGGGGTGGTTTTGGAACATTTTGTCACCGGCCGAGTCCAAAATTCAGCGGTTCCCCATCTCAGCCCAGAAAGCAGGTAGAACAACTTTTGTGGTGTCTTTCAGATGCCTACCAAGGTAGTGTAAAAACTACCAAGAGAACTCCTGTCTGGCACCTTCCCGTTGGAGTTGTGCATGGGGTGTGTTTGGAACATTTTGTCACCAGCCGAGTCCAAAATTCAGCGTTTCCCCATCTCAGCCCAGAAAGCAGGTAGAACAACTTCTGTGGTGTCTTTTAGATGCCTACCAAGGTAGTGTAAAAACTACCAGGAGAACTCCTGTCTGGCACCTTCCCCGGTGGAGTTGTGCATGGGGTGTGTTTGGAACATTTTGTCACCAGCCGAGTCCAAAATTCAGCGTTTCCCCATCTCAGCCCAGAAAGCAGGTAGAACAACTTTTGTGGTGCCTTTTAGATGCCTACCAAGGTAGTGTAAAAACTACCAAGGGAACTCCTGTCTGGCACCTTCCCCGGTGGAGTTGTGCATGGGGTGTGTTTGGAACATTTTGTCAACGGCAGACTCCAAAATTCAGCGGTTCCCCATCTCAGCCCAGAAAGCAGGTAGAACAACTTTTGTGGTGTCTTTCAGATGCCTACCAAGGTAGTGTAATACTACCAGGAGAACTCCTGTCTGGCACCTTCCGTGGTGGAGTTGTGCATGGGGTGTGTTTGGAACATTTTGTCGACGGCCGACTCCAAAATTCAGCGGTTCCCCATCTCAGCCCAGAAAGCAGGTAGAACAACTTTTCTTGTGCCTTTCAGCTGCCTACCAAGGTAGTGTAAAAACTACCAACAGAATTCGTTCCTGGCACCTTCCCCGGTGGAGTTGTGCATGGGGTGTGTTTGGAACATTTTGTCACCAGCCGAGTCCAAAATTCAGCGGTTCCCCATCTCAGCCCAGAAAGCAGGTAGAACAACTTTTGTGGTGTCTTTCAGATGCCTACCAGAGCAATGTAAAAACTACCAGGAGAACTCCTGTCTGGCACCTTCCCCGGTGGAGTTGTGCATGGGGTGTGTTTGGAACATTTTGTCACCAGCCGAGTCCAAAATTCAGCGGTTCCCCATCTCAGCCCAGAAAGCAGGTAGAACAACTTTTGTGGTGTCTTTCAGATGCCTACCAAGGTAGTGTAAAAACTACCAGGAGAACTCCTGTCTGGCACCTTCCCCGGTGGAGTTGTGCATGGGGTGTGTTTGGAACATTTTGTCACCGGCCGAGTCCAAAATTCAGCGGTTCCCCATCTCAGCCCAGAAAGCAGGTAGAACAACTTTTGTGGTGTCTTTCAGATGCCTACCAAGGTAGTGTAAAAACTACCAAGAGAACTCCTGTCTGGCACCTTCCCCGGTGGAGTTGTGCATGGGGTGTGTTTGGAACATTTTGTCACCGGCCGACTCCAAAATTCAGCCGTTCCCCATCTCAGCCCACAAAGCAGGTAGAACAACTTTTGTGGTGTCTTTCAGATGCCTACCAAGGTAGTGTAAAAACTACCAAAAGAATTCGTTCCTGGCACCTTCCCCGGTGGAGTTGTGCATGGGGTGTGTTTGGAACATTTTGTCACCAGCCGACTCCAAAATTCAGCGGTTCCCCATCTCAGCCCAGAAAGCAGGTAGAACAACTTTTGTGGTGTCTTTCAGATGCCTACCGGAGCAATGTAAAAACTACCAGGAGAACTCCTGTCTGGCACCTTCCCCGGTGGAGTTGTGCATGGGGTGTGTTTGGAACATTTTGTCACCAGCCGACTCCAAAATTCAGCTGTTCCCCATCTAAGCCCAGAAAGCAGGTAGAACATCTTTTGTGGTGCCTTTCAGATGCCTACCAAGGTAGTGTAAAAACTACTAAGAGAACTCCTGCCTGGCACCTTCCCCGGTGGAGTTGTGCATGGGGTGTGTTTGGAACATTTTGTCACCGGCCGACTCCAAAATTCAGCGGTTCCCCATCTCAGCCCAGAAAGCAGGAAGAACAACTTTTGTGGTGCCTTTCAAATGCCTACCAAGGTAGTGTAAAAACTACCAGGAGAACTCCTGTCTGGCACCTTCCCCGGTGGAGTTGTGCATGGGGTGTGTTTGGAACATTTTGTCACCGGCCGAGTCCAAAATTCAGCGTTTCCCCATCTCAGCCCAGAAAGCAGGTAGAACAACTTTTGTGGTGTCTTTCAGATGCCTACCAAGGTAGTGTAAAAACTACTAAGAGAACTCCTGTCTGGCACCTTCCCCGGTGGAGTTGTGCATGGGGTGTGTTTGGAACATTTTGTCACCGGCCGAGTCCAAAATTCAGCGTTTCCCCATCTCAGCCCAGAAAGCAGGTAGAACAACTTTTGTGGTGTCTTTCAGATGCCTACCAAGGTAGTGTAAAAACTACTAAGAGAACTCCTGTCTGGCACCTTCCCCGGTGGAGTTGTGCATGGGGTGTGTTTGGAACATTTTGTCACCGGCCGACTCCAAAAATCAGCGGTTCCCCATCTCAGCCCACAAAGCAGGTAGAACAACTTTTGTGGTGTCTTTCAGATGCCTACCAAGGTAGTGTAAAAACTACCAAGAGAACTCCTGTCTGGCACCTTCCCCGGTGGAGTTGTGCATGGGATGTGTTTGGAACATTTTGTCACCAGCCGACTCCAAAATTCAGCCGTTCCCCATCTCAGCCCACAAAGCAGGTAGAACAACTTTTGTGGTGTCTTTCAGATGCCTACCAAGGTAGTGTAAAAACTACCAACAGAATTCGTTCCTGGCACCTTCCCCGGTGGAGTTGTGCATGGGGTGTGTTTGGAACATTTTGTCACCGGCCGACTCCAAAATTCAGCGTTTCCCCATCTCAGCCCAGAAAGCAGGTAGAACAACTTTTGTGGTGCCTTTCAGATGCCTACCAAGGTAGTGTAAAAACTACCAACAGAATTCGTTCCTGGCACCTTCCCCGGTGGAGTTGTGCATGGGGTGTGTTTGGAACATTTTGTCACCGGCCGACTCCAAAATTCAGCGTTTCCCCATCTCAGCCCACAAAGCAGGTACAACAACTTTTGTGGTGTCTTTCAGATGCCTACCGGACCAATGTAAAAACTACCAGGAGAACTCCTGTCTGGCACCTTCCCCGGTGGAGTTGTGCATGGGGTGTGTTTGGAACATTTTGTCACCGGCCGAGTCCAAAATTCAGCGGTTCCCCATCTCAGCCCAGAAAGCAGGTAGAACAACTTTTGTGGTGTCTTTCAGATGCCTACCAAGGTAGTGTAAAAACTACCAGGAGAACTCCTGTCTGGCACCTTCCCCGGTGGAGTTGTGCATGGGGTGTGTTTGGAACATTTTGTCGACGGCCGACTCCAAAATTCTGCGTTTCCCCATCTCAGCCCACAAAGCAGGTAGAACAACTTTTGTGGTGTCTTTCAGATGCCTACCAAGGTAGTGTAAAAACTACCAAAAGAATTCGTTCCTGGCACCTTCCCCGGTGGAGTTGTGCATGGGGTGTGTTTGGAACATTTTGTCACCAGCCGACTCCAAAATTCAGCGGTTCCCCATCTCAGCCCAGAAAGCAGGTAGAACAACTTTTGTGGTGTCTTTCAGATGCCTACCGGAGCAATGTAAAAACTACCAGGAGAACTCCTGTCTGGCACCTTCCGTGGTGGAGTTGTGCATGGGGTGTGTTTGGAACATTTTGTCACCGGCCGACTCCAAAATTCAGCGGTTCCCCATCTCAGCCCAGAAAGCAGGTAGAACAACTTTTGTGGTGTCTTTCAGATGCCTACCAAGGTAGTGTAAAAACTACTAAGAGAACTCCTGTCTGGCACCTTCCCCGGTGGAGTTGTGCATGGGGTGTGTTTGGAACATTTTGTCACCGGCCGACTCCAAAATTCAGCGTTTCCCCATCTCAGCCCAGAAAGCAGGTAGAACAACTTTTGTGGTGTCTTTCAGATGCCTACCAAGGTAGTGTAAAAACTACTAAGAGAACTCCTGTCTGGCACCTTCCCCGGTGGAGTTGTGCATGGGGTGTGTTTGGAACATTTTGTCACCGGCCGACTCCAAAATTCAGCGGTTCCCCATCTCAGCCCACAAAGCAGGTACAACAACTTTTGTGGTGTCTTTCAGATGCCTACCAAGGTAGTGTAAAAACTACCAAGAAAACTCCTGTCTGGCACCTTCCCCGGTGGAGTTGTGCATGGGGTGTGTTTGGAACATTTTGTCACCGGCCGACTCCAAAATTCAGCCGTTCCCCATCTCAGCCCACAAAGCAGGTAGAACAACTTTTGTGGTGTCTTTCAGATGCCTACCAAGGTAGTGTAAAAACTACCAACAGAATTCGTTCCTGGCACCTTCCCCGGTGGAGTTGTGCATGGGGTGTGTTTGGAACATTTTGTCACCGGCCGAGTCCAAAATTCAGCGGTTCCCCATCTCAGCCCAGAAAGCAGGTAGAACAACTTTTGTGGTGTCTTTCAGATGCCTACCAAGGTAGTGTAAAAACTACCAAGAGAACTCCTGTCTGGCACCTTCCCCGGTGGAGTTGTGCATGGGGTGTGTTTGGAACATTTTGTCACCGGCCGACTCCAAAATTCAGCGGTTCCCCATCTCAGCCCACAAAGCAGGTACAACAACATTTGTGGTGTCTTTCAGCTGCCTACAAAGGTAGTGTAAAAACTACCAAAAGAATTCGTTCCTGGCACCTTCCCCGGTGGAGTTGTGCATGGGGTGTGTTTGGAACATTTTGTCACCGGCCGACTCCAAAATTCAGCCGTTCCCCATCTCAGCCCACAAAGCAGGTAGAACAACTTTTGTGGTGTCTTTCAGATGCCTACCGGAGCAATGTAAAAACTACCAGGAGAACTCCTGTCTGGCACCTTCCCCGGTGGAGTTGTGCATGGGGTGTGTTTGGAACATTTTGTCACCAGCCGACTCCAAAATTCAGCGGTTCCCCATCTCAGCCCAGAAAGCAGGTAGAACAACTTTTGTGGTGCCTTTCAGCTGCCTACCAAGGTAGTGTAAAAACTACCAAGAGAACTCCTTTCTGGCACCTTCCCCGGTGGAGTTGTGCATGGGGTGTGTTTGGAACATTTTGTCACCAGCCGAGTCCAAAATTCAGCGTTTCCCCATCTCAGCCCAGAAAGCAGGTAGAACAACTTTTGTGGTGCCTTTCAGCTGCCTACCAAGGTAGTGTAAAAACTACCAACAGAATTCGTTCCTGGCACCTTCCCCGGTGGAGTTGTGCATGGGGTGTGTTTGGAACATTTTGTCACCGGCCGACTCCAAAATTCAGCGGTTCCCCATCTCAGCCCAGAAAGCAGGAAGAACAACATTTGTGGTGCCTTTCAAATGCCTACCAAGGTAGTGTAAAAACTACCAGGAGAACTCCTGTCTGGCACCTTCCCCGGTGGAGTTGTGCATGGGTTGTGTTTGGAACATTTTGTCACCGGCCGACTCCAAAATTCAGCGGTTCCCCATCTCAGCCCACAAAGCAGGTAGAACAACTTTTGTGGTGTCTTTCAGATGCCTACCGGAGCAATGTAAAAACTACCAGGAGAACTCCTGTCTGGCACCTTCCCCGGTGGAGTTGTGCATGGGGTGTGTTTGGAACATTTTGTCACCAGCCGAGTCCAAAATTCAGCCGTTCCCCATCTCAGCCCAGAAAGCAGGTAGAACAACTTTTGTGGTGTCTTTCAGATGCCTACCAAGGTAGTGTAAAAACTACCAGGAGAACTCCTGTCTGGCACCTTCCCCGGTGGAGTTGTGCATGGGGTGTGTTTGGAACATTTTGTCACCAGCCGACTCCAAAATTCAGCGGTTCCCCATCTCAGCCCAGAAAGCAGGTAGAACAACTTTTGTGGTGTCTTTCAGATGCCTACCAAGGTAGTGTAAAAACTACCAAGAGAACTCCTGTCTGGCACCTTCCCCGGTGGAGTTGTGCATGGGGTGTGTTTGGAACATTTTGTCACCGGCCGACTCCAAAATTCAGCGGTTCCCCATCTCAGCCCACAAAGCAGGTAGAACAACTTTTGTGGTGTCTTTCAGATGCCTACCGGAGCAATGTAAAAACTACCAGGAGAACTCCTGTCTGGCACCTTCCCCGGTGGAGTTGTGCATGGGGTGTGTTTGGAACATTTTGTCACCAGCCGACTCCAAAATTCAGCGGTTCCCCATCTCAGCCCAGAAAGCAGGTAGAACAACTTTTGTGGTGCCTTTCAGATGCCTACCAAGGTAGTGTAAAAACTACCAAGAGAACTCCTGTCTGGCACCTTCCCCGGTGGAGTTGTGCATGGGGTGTGTTTGGAACATTTTGTCGACGGCCGACTCCAAAATTCAGCGTTTCCCCATCTCAGCCCAGAAAGCAGGTAGAACAACTTTTCTTGTGCCTTTCAGCTGCCTACCAAGGTAGTGTAAAAACTACCAAGAGAATTCGTTCCTGGCACCTTCCCCGGTGGAGTTGTGCATGGGGTGTGTTTGGAACATTTTGTCACCGGCCGACTCCAAAATTCAGCTGTTCCCCATCTCAGCCCAGAAAGCAGGTAGAACAACTTTTGTGGTGTCTTTCAGATGCCTACCGGAGCAATGTAAAAACTACCAGGAGAACTCCTGTCTGGCCCCTTCCCCGGTGGAGTTGTGCAGGGGGTGTGTTTGGAACATTTTGTCACCAGCCGAGTCCAAAATTCAGCGGTTCCCCATCTCAGCCCAGAAAGCAGGTAGAACAACTTTTGTGGTGTCTTTCAGATGCCTACCAAGGTAGTGTAAAAACTACCTGGAGAACTCCTGTCTGGCACCTTCCCCGGTGGAGTTGTGCATGGGGTGTGTTTGGAACATTTTGTCACCAGCCGAGTCCAAAATTCAGCGTTTCCCCATCTCAGCCCACAAAGCAGGTAGAACAACTTTTGTGGTGTCTTTCAGATGCCTACCAAGGTAGTGTAAAAACTACCAACAGAATTCGTTCCTGGCACCTTCCCCGGTGGAGTTGTGCATGGGGTGTGTTCGGAACATTTTGTCACCGGCCGACTCCAAAATTCAGCGGTTCCCCATCTCAGCCCACAAAGCAGGTACAACAACTTTTGTGGTGTCTTTCAGATGCCTACCGGACCAATGTAAAAACTACCAGGAGAACTCCTGTCTGGCACCTTCCCCGGTGGAGTTGTGCATGGGGTGTGTTTGGAACATTTTGTCACCAGCCGAGTCCAAAATTCAGCGGTTCCCCATCTCAGCCCAGAAAGCAGGTAGAACAACTTTTGTGGTGTCTTTCAGATGCCTACCAAGGTAGTGTAAAAACTACCAGGAGAACTCCTGTCTGGCACCTTCCCCGGTGGAGTTGTGCAGGGGGTGTGTTTGGAACATTTTGTCACCAGCCGACTCCAAAATTCAGCGGTTCCCCATCTCAGCCCACAAAGCAGGTACAACAACTTTTGTGGTGTCTTTCAGATGCCTACCAAGGTATTGTAAAAACTACCAAAAGAATTCGTTCCTGGCACCTTCCCCGGTGGAGTTGTGCATGGGGTGTGTTTGGAACATTTTGTCACCGGCCGAGTCCAAAATTCAGCGATTCCCCATCTCAGCCCACAAAGCAGGTAGAACAACTTTTGTGGTGTCTTTCAGATGCCTACCGGAGCAATGTAAAAACTACCAGGAGAACTCCTGTCTGGCACCTTCCCCGGTGGAGTTGTGCATGGGGTGTGTTTGGAACATTTTGTCACCAGCCGCGTCCAAAATTCAGCGATTCCCCATCTCAGCCCAGAAAGCAGGTAGAACAACTTTTGTGGTGTCTTTCAGATGCCTACCAAGGTAGTGTAAAAACTACTAAGAGAACTCCTGTCTGGCACCTTCCCCGGTGGAGTTGTGCATGGGGTGTGTTTGGAACATTTTGTCACCGGCCGACTCCAAAATTCAGCGGTTCCCCATCTCAGCCCACAAAGCAGGTACAACAACTTTTGTGGTGTCTTTCAGATGCCTACCGGAGCAATGTAAAAACTACCAGGAGAACTCCTGTCTGGCACCTTCCCCGGTGGAGTTGTGCATGGGGTGTGTTTGGAACATTTTGTCACCAGCCGAGTCCAAAATTCAGCCGTTTCCCCATCTCAGCCCAGAAAGCAGGTAGAACAACTTTTGTGGTGTCTTTCAGATGCCTACCAAGGTAGTGTAAAAACTACCAGGAGAACTCCTGTCTGGCACCTTCCCCGGTGGAGTTGTGCATGGGGTGTGTTTGGAACATTTTGTCACCAGCCGACTCCAAAATTCAGCGGTTCCCCATCTCAGCCCAGAAAGCAGGTAGAACAACTTTTGTGGTGTCTTTCAGATGCCTACCAAGGTAGTGTAAAAACTACCAAGAGAACTCCTGTCTGGCACCTTCCCCGGTGGAGTTGTGCATGGGGTGTGTTTGGAACATTTTGTCACCGGCCGACTCCAAAATTCAGCGGTTCCCCATCTCAGCCCACAAAGCAGGTAGAACAACTTTTGTGGTGTCTTTCAGATGCCTACCGGAGCAATGTAAAAACTACCAGGAGAACTCCTGTCTGGCACCTTCCCCGGTGGAGTTGTGCATGGGGTGTGTTTGGAACATTTTGTCACCAGCCGACTCCAAAATTCAGCAGTTCCCCATCTCAGCCCAGAAAGCAGGTAGAACAACTTTTGTGGTGCCTTTCAGATGCCTACCAAGGTAGTGTAAAAACTACCAAGAGAACTCCTGTCTGGCACCTTCCCCGGTGGAGTTGTGCATGGGGTGTGTTTGGAACATTTTGTCGACGGCCGACTCCAAAATTCAGCGTTTCCCCATCTCAGCCCAGAAAGCAGGTAGAACAACTTTTCTTGTGCCTTTCAGCTGCCTACCAAGGTAGTGTAAAAACTACCAAGAGAATTCGTTCCTGGCACCTTCCCCGGTGGAGTTGTGCATGGGGTGTGTTTGGAACATTTTGTCACCGGCCGACTCCAAAATTCAGCTGTTCCCCATCTCAGCCCAGAAAGCAGGTAGAACAACTTTTGTGGTGTCTTTCAGATGCCTACCGGAGCAATGTAAAAACTACCAGGAGAACTCCTGTCTGGCCCCTTCCCCGGTGGAGTTGTGCATGGGGTGTGTTTGGAACATTTTGTCACCAGCCGAGTCCAAAATTCAGCGGTTCCCCATCTCAGCCCAGAAAGCAGGTAGAACAACTTTTGTGGTGTCTTTCAGATGCCTACCAAGGTAGTGTAAAAACTACCTGGAGAACTCCTGTCTGGCACCTTCCCCGGTGGAGTTGTGCATGGGGTGTGTTTGGAACATTTTGTCACCAGCCGAGTCCAAAATTCAGCGTTTCCCCATCTCAGCCCAGAAAGCAGGTAGAACAACTTTTGTGGTGTCTTTCAGATGCCTACCAAGGTAGTGTAAAAACTACCAACAGAATTCGTTCCTGGCACCTTCCCCGGTGGAGTTGTGCATGGGGTGTGTTCGGAACATTTTGTCACCGGCCGACTCCAAAATTCAGCGGTTCCCCATCTCAGCCCACAAAGCAGGTACAACAACTTTTGTGGTGTCTTTCAGATGCCTACCGGACCAATGTAAAAACTACCAGGAGAACTCCTGTCTGGCACCTTCCCCGGTGGAGTTGTGCATGGGGTGTGTTTGGAACATTTTGTCACCAGCCGAGTCCAAAATTCAGCGTTTCCCCATCTCAGCCCAGAAAGCAGGTAGAACAACTTTTGTGGTGTCTTTCAGATGCCTACCAAGGTAGTGTAAAAACTACCAAGAGAACTCCTGTCTGGCACCTTCCCCGGTGGAGTTGTGCATGGGGTGTGTTTGGAACATTTTGTCACCGGCCGACTCCAAAATTCAGCGTTTCCCCATCTCAGCCCAGAAAGCAGGTAGAACAACTTTTGTGGTGTCTTTCAGATGCCTACCAAGGTAGTGTAAAAACTACCAAGAGAACTCCTGTCTGGCACCTTCCCCGGTGGAGTTGTGCATGGGGTGTGTTTGGAACATTTTGTCACCGGCCGACTCCAAAATTCAGCGTTTCCCCATCTCAGCCCAGAAAGCAGGTAGAACAACTTTTGTGGTGTCTTTCAGATGCCTACCAAGGTAGTGTAAAAACTACCAAGAGAACTCCTGTCTGGCACCTTCCCCGGTGGAGTTGTGCATGGGGTGTGTTTGGAACATTTTGTCACCGGCCGACTCCAAAATTCAGCGGTTCCCCATCTCAGCCCACAAAGCAGGTACAACAACTTTTGTGGTGTCTTTCAGCTGCCTACCAAGGTATTGTAAAAACTACCAAAAGAATTCGTTCCTGGCACCTTCCCCGGTGGAGTTGTGCATGGGGTGTGTTTGGAACATTTTGTCACCGGCCGAGTCCAAAATTCAGCGATTCCCCATCTCAGCCCACAAAGCAGGTAGAACAACTTTTGTGGTGTCTTTCAGATGCCTACCGGAGCAATGTAAAAACTACCAGGAGAACTCCTGTCTGGCACCTTCCCCGGTGGAGTTGTGCATGGGGTGTGTTTGGAACATTTTGTCACCAGCCGCGTCCAAAATTCAGCGATTCCCCATCTCAGCCCAGAAAGCAGGTAGAACAACTTTTGTGGTGTCTTTCAGATGCCTACCAAGGTAGTGTAAAAACTACCAAGAGAACTCCTGTCTGGCACCTTCCCCGGTGGAGTTGTGCATGGGGTGTGTTTGGAACATTTTGTCACCGGCCGACTCCAAAATCAGCGGTTCCCCATCTCAGCCCAGAAAGCAGGAAGAACAACTTTTGTGGTGCCTTTCAAATGCCTACCAAGGTAGTGTAAAAACTACCAGGAGAACTCCTGTCTGGCACCTTCCCCGGTGGAGTTGTGCATGGGGTGTGTTTGGAACATTTTGTCACCGGCCGAGTCCAAAATTCAGCGATTCCCCATCTCAGCCCAGAAAGCAGGTAGAACAACTTCTGTGGTGTCTTTCAGATGCCTACCAAGGTAGTGTAAAAACTACCAGGAGAACTCCTGTCTGGCACCTTCCCCGGTGGAGTTGTGCATGGGGTGTGTTTGGAACATTTTGTCACCAGCCGAGTCCAAAATTCAGCGGTTCCCCATCTCAGCCCAGAAAGCAGGTAGAACAACTTTTGTGGTGTCTTTCAGATGCCTACCAAGGTAGTGTAAAAACTACCAAGAGAACTCCTGTCTGGCACCTTCCCCGGTGGAGTTGTGCATGGGGTGTGTTTGGAACATTTTGTCACCGGCCGAGTCCAAAATTCAGCCGTTCCCCATCTCAGCCCACAAAGCAGGTAGAACAACTTTTGTGGTGTCTTTCAGATGCCTACCGGAGCAATGTAAAAACTACCAGGAGAACTCCTGTCTGGCACCTTCCCCGGTGGAGTTGTGCATGGGGTGTGTTTGGAACATTTTGTCACCGGCCGACTCCAAAATCAGCGGTTCCCCATCTCAGCCCAGAAAGCAGGTAGAACAACTTTTGTGGTGCCTTTCAGATGCCTACCAAGGTAGTGTAAAAACTACCAAGAGAACTCCTGTCTGGCACCTTCCCCGGTGGAGTTGTGCATGGGGTGTGTTTGGAACATTTTGTCGACGGCCGACTCCAAAATTCAGCGTTTCCCCATCTCAGCCCAGAAAGCAGGTACAACAACTTTTCTTGTGCCTTTCAGCTGCCTACCAAGGTAGTGTAAAAACTACCAAGAGAATTCGTTCCTGGCACCTTCCCCGGTGGAGTTGTGCATGGGGTGTGTTTGGAACATTTTGTCACCGGCCGACTCCAAAATTCAGCTGTTCCCCATCTCAGCCCAGAAAGCAGGTAGAACAACTTTTGTGGTGTCTTTCAGATGCCTACCGGAGCAATGTAAAAACTACCAGGAGAACTCCTGTCTGGCCCCTTCCCCGGTGGAGTTGTGCATGGGGTGTGTTTGGAACATTTTGTCACCAGCCGAGTCCAAAATTCAGCCGTTCCCCATCTCAGCCCAGAAAGCAGGTAGAACAACTTTTGTGGTGTCTTTCAGATGCCTACCAAGGTAGTGTAAAAACTACCTGGAGAACTCCTGTCTGGCACCTTCCCCGGTGGAGTTGTGCATGGGGTGTGTTTGGAACATTTTGTCACCAGCCGAGTCCAAAATTCAGCGTTTCCCCATCTCAGCCCAGAAAGCAGGTAGAACAACTTTTGTGGTGTCTTTCAGATGCCTACCAAGGTAGTGTAAAAACTACCAACAGAATTCGTTCCTGGCACCTTCCCCGGTGGAGTTGTGCATGGGGTGTGTTCGGAACATTTTGTCACCGGCCGACTCCAAAATTCAGCGGTTCCCCATCTCAGCCCACAAAGCAGGTACAACAACTTTTGTGGTGTCTTTCAGATGCCTACCGGACCAATGTAAAAACTACCAGGAGAACTCCTGTCTGGCACCTTCCCCGGTGGAGTTGTGCATGGGGTGTGTTTGGAACATTTTGTCACCAGCCGAGTCCAAAATTCAGCGGTTCCCCATCTCAGCCCAGAAAGCAGGTAGAACAACTTTTGTGGTGTCTTTCAGATGCCTACCAAGGTAGTGTAAAAACTACCAGGAGAACTCCTGTCTGGCACCTTCCCCGGTGGAGTTGTGCAGGGGGTGTGTTTGGAACATTTTGTCACCGGCCGACTCCAAAATTCAGCCGTTCCCCATCTCAGCCCACAAAGCAGGTAGAACAACTTTTGTGGTGTCTTTCAGATGCCTACCGGAGCAATGTAAAAACTACCAGGAGAACTCCTGTCTGGCACCTTCCCCGGTGGAGTTGTGCATGGGGTGTGTTTGGAACATTTTGTCACCAGCCGACTCCAAAATTCAGCTGTTCCCCATCTCAGCCCAGAAAGCAGGTAGAACAACTTTTGTGGTGCCTTTCAGCTGCCTACCAAGGTAGTGTAAAAACTACCAAGAGAACTCCTGTCTGGCACCTTCCCCGGTGGAGTTGTGCATGGGGTGTGTTTGGAACATTTTGTCACCGGCCGACTCCAAAATCAGCGGTTCCCCATCTCAGCCCAGAAAGCAGGAAGAACAACTTTTGTGGTGCCTTTCAAATGCCTACCAAGGTAGTGTAAAAACTACCAGGAGAACTCCTGTCTGGCACCTTCCCCGGTGGAGTTGTGCATGGGGTGTGTTTGGAACATTTTGTCACCGGCCGAGTCCAAAATTCAGCGATTCCCCATCTCAGCCCAGAAAGCAGGTAGAACAACTTCTGTGGTGTCTTTCAGATGCCTACCAAGGTAGTGTAAAAACTACCAGGAGAACTCCTGTCTGGCACCTTCCCCGGTGGAGTTGTGCATGGGGTGTGTTTGGAACATTTTGTCACCAGCCGAGTCCAAAATTCAGCGTTTCCCCATCTCAGCCCAGAAAGCAGGTAGAACAACTTTTGTGGTGTCTTTCAGATGCCTACCAAGGTAGTGTAAAAACTACCAAGAGAACTCCTGTCTGGCACCTTCCCCGGTGGAGTTGTGCATGGGGTGTGTTTGGAACATTTTGTCACCGGCCGAGTCCAAAATTCAGCCGTTCCCCATCTCAGCCCACAAAGCAGGTAGAACAACTTTTGTGGTGTCTTTCAGATGCCTACCGGAGCAATGTAAAAACTACCAGGAGAACTCCTGTCTGGCACCTTCCCCGGTGGAGTTGTGCATGGGGTGTGTTTGGAACATTTTGTCACCGGCCGACTCCAAAATTCAGCGGTTCCCCATCTCAGCCCAGAAAGCAGGAAGAACAACATTTGTGGTGCCTTTCAGATGCCTACCGGAGCAATGTAAAAACTACCAGGAGAACTCCTGTCTGGCACCTTCCCCGGTGGAGTTGTGCATGGGTTGTGTTTGGAACATTTTGTCACCGGCCGAGTCCAAAATTCAGCGTTTCCCCATCTCAGCCCAGAAAGCAGGTAGAACAACTTTTGTGGTGTCTTTCAGATGCCTACCAAGGTATTGTAAAAACTACCAAAAGAATTCGTTCCTGGCACCTTCCCCGGTGGAGTTGTGCATGGGGTGTGTTTGGAACATTTTGTCACCGGCCGACTCCAAAATTCAGCGGTTCCCCATCTCAGCCCACAAAGCAGGTACAACAACTTTTGTGGTGTCTTTCAGATGCCTACCGGAGCAATGTAAAAACTACCAGGAGAACTCCTGTCTGGCACCTTCCCCGGTGGAGTTGTGCATGGGGTGTGTTTGGAACATTTTGTCACCAGCCGACTCCAAAATTCAGCCGTTCCCCATCTCAGCCCAGAAAGCAGGTAGAACAACTTTTGTGGTGTCTTTCAGCTGCCTACCAAGGTAGTGTAAAAACTACCAAGAGAACTCCTTTCTGGCACCTTCCCCGGTGGAGTTGTGCATGGGGTGTGTTTGGAACATTTTGTCACCGGCCGACTCCAAAACTCAGCGTTTCCCCATCTCAGCCCAGAAAGCAGGTAGAACAACTTTTGTGGTGTCTTTCAGATGCCTACCAAGGTAGTGTAAAAACTACCAAGAGAACTCCTGTCTGGCACCTTCCCCGGTGGAGTTGTGCATGGGGTGTGTTTGGAACATTTTGTCACCGGCCGACTCCAAAATTCAGCGTTTCCCCATCTCAGCCCAGAAAGCAGGTAGAACAACTTTTGTGGTGTCTTTCAGATGCCTACCAAGGTAGTGTAAAAACTACCAAGAGAACTCCTGTCTGGCACCTTCCCCGGTGGAGTTGTGCATGGGGTGTGTTTGGAACATTTTGTCACCGGCCGAGTCCAAAATTCAGCGGTTCCCCATCTCAGCCCACAAAGCAGGTACAACAACTTTTGTGGTGTCTTTCAGCTGCCTACCAAGGTATTGTAAAAACTACCAAGAGAATTCGTTCCTGGCACCTTCCCCGGTGGAGTTGTGCATGGGGTGTGTTTGGAACATTTTGTCACCGGCCGACTCCAAAATTCAGCGTTTCCCCATCTCAGCCCAGAAAGCAGGTAGAACAACTTTTGTGGTGTCTTTCAGATGCCTACCGGAGCAATGTAAAAACTACCAGGAGAACTCCTGTCTGGCCCCTTCCCCGGTGGAGTTGTGCATGGGGTGTGTTTGGAACATTTTGTCACCGGCCGACTCCAAAATTCAGCGGTTCCCCATCTCAGCCCACAAAGCAGGTACAACAACTTTTGTGGTGTCTTTCAGATGCCTACCAAGGTAGTGTAAAAACTACCAAGAAAACTCCTGTCTGGCACCTTCCCCGGTGGAGTTGTGCATGGGGTGTGTTTGGAACATTTTGTCACCGGCCGACTCCAAAATTCAGCCGTTCCCCATCTCAGCCCACAAAGCAGGTAGAACAACTTTTGTGGTGTCTTTCAGATGCCTACCAAGGTAGTGTAAAAACTACCAACAGAATTCGTTCCTGGCACCTTCCCCGGTGGAGTTGTGCATGGGGTGTGTTTGGAACATTTTGTCACCGGCCGAGTCCAAAATTCAGCGGTTCCCCATCTCAGCCCAGAAAGCAGGTAGAACAACTTTTGTGGTGTCTTTCAGATGCCTACCAAGGTAGTGTAAAAACTACCAAGAGAACTCCTGTCTGGCACCTTCCCCGGTGGAGTTGTGCACGGGGTGTGTTTGGAACATTTTGTCACCGGCCGACTCCAAAATTCAGCGGTTCCCCATCTCAGCCCACAAAGCAGGTACAACAACATTTGTGGTGTCTTTCAGCTGCCTACAAAGGTAGTGTAAAAACTACCAAAAGAATTCGTTCCTGGCACCTTCCCCGGTGGAGTTGTGCATGGGGTGTGTTTGGAACATTTTGTCACCGGCCGACTCCAAAATTCAGCCGTTCCCCATCTCAGCCCACAAAGCAGGTAGAACAACTTTTGTGGTGTCTTTCAGATGCCTACCGGAGCAATGTAAAAACTACCAGGAGAACTCCTGTCTGGCACCTTCCCCGGTGGAGTTGTGCATGGGGTGTGTTTGGAACATTTTGTCACCAGCCGACTCCAAAATTCAGCTGTTCCCCATCTCAGCCCAGAAAGCAGGTAGAACAACTTTTGTGGTGCCTTTCAGCTGCCTACCAAGGTAGTGTAAAAACTACCAAGAGATCTCCTTTCTGGCACCTTCCCCGGTGGAGTTGTGCATGGGGTGTGTTTGGAACATTTTGTCACCAGCCGAGTCCAAAATTCAGCGTTTCCCCATCTCAGCCCAGAAAGCAGGTAGAACAACTTTTGTGGTGCCTTTCAGCTGCCTACCAAGGTAGTGTAAAAACTACCAAGAGAACTCCTGTCTGGCACCTTCCCCGGTGGAGTTGTGCATGGGGTGTGTTTGGAACATTTTTTCACCGGCCGACTCCAAAATTCAGCGGTTCCCCATCTCAGCCCAGAAAGCAGGAAGAACAACATTTGTGGTGCCTTTCAAATGCCTACCAAGGTAGTGTAAAAACTACCAGCAGAACTCCTGTCTGGCACCTTCCCCGGTGGAGTTGTGCATGGGTTGTGTTTGGAACATTTTGTCACCAGCCGAGTCCAAAATTCAGCGTTTCCCCATCTCAGCCCAGAAAGCAGGTAGAACAACTTTTGTGGTGTCTTTCAGATGCCTACCAAGGTAGTGTAAAAACTACTAAGAGAACTCCTGTCTGGCACCTTCCCCGGTGGAGTTGTGCATGGGGTGTGTTTGGAACATTTTGTCACCGGCCGACTCCAAAATTCAGCGTTTCCCCATCTCAGCCCACAAAGCAGGTAGAACAACTTTTGTGGTGCCTTTCAGCTGCCTACCAAGGTAGTGTAAAAACTACCAGGAGAACTCCTGTCTGGCACCTTCCCCGGTGGAGTTGTGCATGGGGTGTGTTTGGAACATTTTGTCACCACCCGACTCCGAAATTCAGCGGTTCCCCATCTCAGCCCAGAAAGCAGGTAGAACAACTTTTGTGGTGTCTTTCAGATGCCTACCAAGGTAGTGTAAAAACTACTAAGAGAACTCCTGTCTGGCACCTTCCCCGGTGGAGTTGTGCATGGGGTGTGTTTGGAACATTTTGTCACCGGCCGAGTCCAAAATTCAGCGTTTCCCCATCTCAGCCCAGAAAGCAGGTAGAACAACTTTTGTGGTGTCTTTCAGATGCCTACCAAGGTAGTGTAAAAACTACCAAGAGAACTCCTGTCTGGCACCTTCCCCGGTGGAGTTGTGCATGGGGTGTGTTTGGAACATTTTGTCACCGGCCGACTCCAAAATTCAGCCGTTCCCCATCTCAGCCCACAAAGCAGGTACAACAACTTTTGTGGTGTCTTTCAGATGCCTACCGGAGCAATGTAAAAACTACCAGGAGAACTCCTGTCTGGCACCTTCCCCGGTGGAGTTGTGCATGGGGTGTGTTTGGAACATTTTGTCACCGGCCGACTCCAAAATTCAGCGGTTCCCCATCTCAGCCCAGAAAGCAGGTAGAACAACTTTTGTGGTGTCTTTCAGATGCCTACCAAGGTAGTGTAAAAACTACTAAGAGAACTCCTGTCTGGCACCTTCCCCGGTGGAGTTGTGCATGGGGTGTGTTTGGAACATTTTGTCACCGGCCGAGTCCAAAATTCAGCGATTCCCCATCTCAGCCCAGAAAGCAGGTAGAACAACTTTTGTGGTGTCTTTCAGATGCCTACCAAGGTAGTGTAAAAACTACCAAGAGAACTCCTGTCTGGCACCTTCCCCGGTGGAGTTGTGCATGGGGTGTGTTTGGAACATTTTGTCACCAGCCGACTCCAAAATTCAGCGGTTCCCCATCTCAGCCCAGAAAGCAGGTAAAACAACTTTTGTGGTGTCTTTTAGATGCCTACCAAGGTAGTGTAAAAACTACCAAGAGAACTCCTGTCTGGCACCTTCCCCGGTGGAGTTGTGCATGGGGTGTGTTTGGAACATTTTGTCACCGGCCGACTCCAAAATTCAGCGGTTCCCCATCTCAGCCCAGAAAGCAGGTAGAACATCTTTTGTGGTATCTTTTAGATGCCTACCAAGGTAGTGTAAAAACTACCAAGAGAACTCCTGTCTGGCACCTTCCCCGGTGGAGTTGTGCATGGGGTGTGTTTGGAACATTTTGTCACCGGCCGAGTCCAAAATTCAGCGTTTCCCCATCTCAGCCCAGAAAGCAGGTAGAACAACTTTTGTGGTGTCTTTCAGATGCCTACCAAGGTAGTGTAAAAACTACTAAGAGAACTCCTGTCTGGCACCTTCCCCGGTGGAGTTGTGCATGGGGTGTGTTTGGAACATTTTGTCACCAGCCGAGTCCAAAATTCAGCGTTTCCCCATCTCAGCCCAGAAAGCAGGTAGAACAACTTTTGTGGTGTCTTTCAGATGCCTACCAAGGTAGTGTAAAAACTACTAAGAGAACTCCTGTCTGGCACCTTCCCCGGTGGAGTTGTGCATGGGGTGTGTTTGGAACATTTTGTCACCGGCCGACTCCAAAAATCAGCGGTTCCCCATCTCAGCCCACAAAGCAGGTACAACAACTTTTGTGGTGTCTTTCAGATGCCTACCAAGGTAGTGTAAAAACTACCAACAGAATTCGTTCCTGGCACCTTCCCCGGTGGAGTTGTGCATGGGGTGTGTTTGGAACATTTTGTCACCGGCCGAGTCCAAAATTCAGCGTTTCCCCATCTCAGCCCAGAAAGCAGGTAGAACAACTTTTGTGGTGCCTTTCAGATGCCTACCAAGGTAGTGTAAAAACTACCAACAGAATTCGTTCCTGGCACCTTCCCCGGTGGAGTTGTGCATGGGGTGTGTTTGGAACATTTTGTCACCGGCCGACTCCAAAATTCAGCGTTTCCCCATCTCAGCCCACAAAGCAGGTACAACAACTTTTGTGGTGTCTTTCAGATGCCTACCGGAGCAATGTAAAAACTACCAGGAGAACTCCTGTCTGGCACCTTCCGTGGTGGAGTTGTGCATGGGGTGTGTTTGGAACATTTTGTCACCGGCCGAGTCCAAAATTCAGCGGTTCCCCATCTCAGCCCAGAAAGCAGGTAGAACAACTTTTGTGGTGTCTTTCAGATGCCTACCAAGGTAGTGTAAAAACTACTAAGAGAACTCCTGTCTGGCACCTTCCCCGGTGGAGTTGTGCATGGGGTGTGTTTGGAACATTTTGTCACCGGCCGACTCCAAAATTCAGCGTTTCCCCATCTCAGCCCAGAAAGCAGGTAGAACAACTTTTGTGGTGTCTTTCAGATGCCTACCAAGGTAGTGTAAAAACTACTAAGAGAACTCCTGTCTGGCACCTTCCCCGGTGGAGTTGTGCATGGGGTGTGTTTGGAACATTTTGTCACCGGCCGACTCCAAAATTCAGCGGTTCCCCATCTCAGCCCACAAAGCAGGTACAACAACTTTTGTGGTGTCTTTCAGATGCCTACCAAGGTAGTGTAAAAACTACCAAGAAAACTCCTGTCTGGCACCTTCCCCGGTGGAGTTGTGCATGGGGTGTGTTTGGAACATTTTGTCACCGGCCGACTCCAAAATTCAGCCGTTCCCCATCTCAGCCCACAAAGCAGGTAGAACAACTTTTGTGGTGTCTTTCAGATGCCTACCAAGGTAGTGTAAAAACTACCAAGAGAACTCCTGTCTGGCACCTTCCCCGGTGGAGTTGTGCATGGGGTGTGTTTGGAACATTTTGTCACCGGCCGACTCCAAAATTCAGCGGTTCCCCATCTCAGCCCACAAAGCAGGTACAACAACATTTGTGGTGTCTTTCAGCTGCCTACAAAGGTAGTGTAAAAACTATCAAAAGAATTCGTTCCTGGCACCTTCCCCGGTGGAGTTGTGCATGGGGTGTGTTTGGAACATTTTGTCACCGGCCGACTCCAAAATTCAGCCGTTCCCCATCTCAGCCCACAAAGCAGGTAGAACAACTTTTGTGGTGTCTTTCAGATGCCTACCGGAGCAATGTAAAAACTACCAGGAGAACTCCTGTCTGGCACCTTCCCCGGTGGAGTTGTGCATGGGGTGTGTTTGGAACATTTTGTCACCAGCCGACTCCAAAATTCAGCTGTTCCCCATCTCAGCCCAGAAAGCAGGTAGAACAACTTTTGTGGTGCCTTTCAGCTGCCTACCAAGGTAGTGTAAAAACTACCAAGAGAACTCCTTTCTGGCACCTTCCCCGGTGGAGTTGTGCATGGGGTGTGTTTGGAACATTTTGTCACCAGCCGAGTCCAAAATTCAGCGTTTCCCCATCTCAGCCCAGAAAGCAGGTAGAACAACTTTTGTGGTGCCTTTCAGCTGCCTACCAAGGTAGTGTAAAAACTACCAACAGAATTCGTTCCTGGCACCTTCCCCGGTGGAGTTGTGCATGGGGTGTGTTTGGAACATTTTGTCACCGGCCGACTCCAAAATTCAGCGGTTCCCCATCTCAGCCCAGAAAGCAGGAAGAACAACATTTGTGGTGCCTTTCAAATGCCTACCAAGGTAGTGTAAAAACTACCAGGAGAACTCCTGTCTGGCACCTTCCCCGGTGGAGTTGTGCATGGGTTGTGTTTGGAACATTTTGTCACCGGCCGAGTCCAAAATTCAGCGTTTCCCCATCTCAGCCCAGAAAGCAGGTAGAACAACTTTTGTGGTGTCTTTCAGATGCCTACCAAGGTAGTGTAAAAACTACTAAGAGAACTCCTGTCTGGCACCTTCCCCGGTGGAGTTGTGCATGGGGTGTGTTTGGAACATTTTGTCACCGGCCGACTCCAAAATTCAGCGGTTCCCCATCTCAGCCCACAAAGCAGGTACAACAACTTTTGTGGTGTCTTTCAGATGCCTACCGGAGCAATGTAAAAACTACCAGGAGAACTCCTGTCTGGCACCTTCCCCGGTGGAGTTGTGCATGGGGTGTGTTTGGAACATTTTGTCACCAGCCGAGTCCAAAATTCAGCCGTTCCCCATCTCAGCCCAGAAAGCAGGTAGAACAACTTTTGTGGTGTCTTTCAGATGCCTACCAAGGTAGTGTAAAAACTACCAGGAGAACTCCTGTCTGGCACCTTCCCCGGTGGAGTTGTGCATGGGGTGTGTTTGGAACATTTTGTCACCAGCCGACTCCAAAATTCAACGGTTCCCCATCTCAGCCCAGAAAGCAGGTAGAACAACTTTTGTGGTGTCTTTCAGATGCCTACCAAGGTAGTGTAAAAACTACCAAGAGAACTCCTGTCTGGCACCTTCCCCGGTGGAGTTGTGCATGGGGTGTGTTTGGAACATTTTGTCACCGGCCGACTCCAAAATTCAGCGGTTCCCCATCTCAGCCCACAAAGCAGGTAGAACAACTTTTGTGGTGTCTTTCAGATGCCTACCGGAGCAATGTAAAAACTACCAGGAGAACTCCTGTCTGGCACCTTCCCCGGTGGAGTTGTGCATGGGGTGTGTTTGGAACATTTTGTCACCGGCCGAGTCCAAAATTCAGCGATTCCCCATCTCAGCCCAGAAAGCAGGTAGAACAACTTTTGTGGTGCCTTTCAGATGCCTACCAAGGTAGTGTAAAAACTACCAAGAGAACTCCTGTCTGGCACCTTCCCCGGTGGAGTTGTGCATGGGGTGTGTTTGGAACATTTTGTCGACGGCCGACTCCAAAATTCAGCGTTTCCCCATCTCAGCCCAGAAAGCAGGTAGAACAACTTTTCTTGTGCCTTTCAGCTGCCTACCAAGGTAGTGTAAAAACTACCAAGAGAATTCGTTCCTGGCACCTTCCCCGGTGGAGTTGTGCATGGGGTGTGTTTGGAACATTTTGTCACCGGCCGACTCCAAAATTCAGCTGTTCCCCATCTCAGCCCAGAAAGCAGGTAGAACAACTTTTGTGGTGTCTTTCAGATGCCTACCGGAGCAATGTAAAAACTACCAGGAGAACTCCTGTCTGGCCCCTTCCCCGGTGGAGTTGTGCATGGGGTGTGTTTGGAACATTTTGTCACCAGCCGAGTCCAAAATTCAGCGGTTCCCCATCTCAGCCCAGAAAGCAGGTAGAACAACTTTTGTGGTGTCTTTCAGATGCCTACCAAGGTAGTGTAAAAACTACCTGGAGAACTCCTGTCTGGCACCTTCCCCGGTGGAGTTGTGCATGGGGTGTGTTTGGAACATTTTGTCACCAGCCGACTCCAAAATTCAGCGGTTCCCCATCTCAGCCCAGAAAGCAGGTAGAACAACTTTTGTGGTGTCTTTCAGATGCCTACCAAGGTAGTGTAAAAACTACCAGGAGAACTCCTGTCTGGCACCTTCCCCGGTGGAGTTGTGCAGGGGGTGTGTTTGGAACATTTTGTCACCGGCCGACTCCAAAATTCAGCGGTTCCCCATCTCAGCCCACAAAGCAGGTACAACAACTTTTGTGGTGTCTTTCAGATGCCTACCGGAGCAATGTAAAAACTACCAGGAGAACTCCTGTCTGGCACCTTCCCCGGTGGAGTTGTGCATGGGGTGTGTTTGGAACATTTTGTCACCAGCCGAGTCCAAAATTCAGCCGTTCCCCATCTCAGCCCAGAAAGCAGGTAGAACAACTTTTGTGGTGTCTTTCAGATGCCTACCAAGGTAGTGTAAAAACTACCAGGAGAACTCCTGTCTGGCACCTTCCCCGGTGGAGTTGTGCATGGGGTGTGTTTGGAACATTTTGTCACCAGCCGACTCCAAAATTCAGCGGTTCCCCATCTCAGCCCAGAAAGCAGGTAGAACAACTTTTCTTGTGCCTTTCAGCTGCCTACCAAGGTAGTGTAAAAACTACCAAGAGAATTCGTTCCTGGCACCTTCCCCGGTGGAGTTGTGCATGGGGTGTGTTTGGAACATTTTGTCACCGGCCGACTCCAAAATTCAGCTGTTCCCCATCTCAGCCCAGAAAGCAGGTAGAACAACTTTTGTGGTGTCTTTCAGATGCCTACCGGAGCAATGTAAAAACTACCAGGAGAACTCCTGTCTGGCCCCTTCCCCGGTGGAGTTGTGCATGGGGTGTGTTTGGAACATTTTGTCACCAGCCGAGTCCAAAATTCAGCGGTTCCCCATCTCAGCCCAGAAAGCAGGTAGAACAACTTTTGTGGTGTCTTTCAGATGCCTACCAAGGTAGTGTAAAAACTACCTGGAGAACTCCTGTCTGGCACCTTCCCCGGTGGAGTTGTGCATGGGGTGTGTTTGGAACATTTTGTCACCAGCCGAGTCCAAAATTCAGCGTTTCCCCATCTCAGCCCAGAAAGCAGGTAGAACAACTTTTGTGGTGTCTTTCAGATGCCTACCAAGGTAGTGTAAAAACTACCAACAGAATTCGTTCCTGGCACCTTCCCCGGTGGAGTTGTGCATGGGGTGTGTTCGGAACATTTTGTCACCGGCCGACTCCAAAATTCAGCGGTTCCCCATCTCAGCCCACAAAGCAGGTACAACAACTTTTGTGGTGTCTTTCAGATGCCTACCGGACCAATGTAAAAACTACCAGGAGAACTCCTGTCTGGCACCTTCCCCGGTGGAGTTGTGCATGGGGTGTGTTTGGAACATTTTGTCACCAGCCGACTCCAAAATTCAGCGGTTCCCCATCTCAGCCCAGAAAGCAGGTAGAACAACTTTTGTGGTGTCTTTCAGATGCCTACCAAGGTAGTGTAAAAACTACCAGGAGAACTCCTGTCTGGCACCTTCCCCGGTGGAGTTGTGCAGGGGGTGTGTTTGGAACATTTTGTCACCGGCCGACTCCAAAATTCAGCCGTTCCCCATCTCAGCCCACAAAGCAGGTAGAACAACTTTTGTGGTGTCTTTCAGATGCCTACCGGAGCAATGTAAAAACTACCAGGAGAACTCCTGTCTGGCACCTTCCCCGGTGGAGTTGTGCATGGGGTGTGTTTGGAACATTTTGTCACCAGCCGACTCCAAAATTCAGCTGTTCCCCATCTCAGCCCAGAAAGCAGGTAGAACAACTTTTGTGGTGCCTTTCAGCTGCCTACCAAGGTAGTGTAAAAACTACCAAGAGAACTCCTTTCTGGCACCTTCCCCGGTGGAGTTGTGCATGGGGTGTGTTTGGAACATTTTGTCACCAGCCGAGTCCAAAATTCAGCGTTTCCCCATCTCAGCCCAGAAAGCAGGTAGAACAACTTTTGTGGTGCCTTTCAGCTGCCTACCAAGGTAGTGTAAAAACTACCAAGAGAATTCGTTCCTGGCACCTTCCCCGGTGGAGTTGTGCATGGGGTGTGTTTGGAACATTTTGTCACCGGCCGACTCCAAAATTCAGCGGTTCCCCATCTCAGCCCAGAAAGCAGGAAGAACAACATTTTTGGTGCCTTTCAAATGCCTACCAAGGTAGTGTAAAAACTACCAGGAGAACTCCTGTCTGGCACCTTCCCCGGTGGAGTTGTGCATGGGTTGTGTTTGGAACATTTTGTCACCGGCCGAGTCCAAAATTCAGCGTTTCCCCATCTCAGCCCAGAAAGCAGGTAGAACAACTTTTGTGGTGTCTTTCAGATGCCTACCAAGGTAGTGTAAAAACTACTAAGAGAACTCCTGTCTGGCACCTTCCCCGGTGGAGTTGTGCATGGGGTGTGTTTGGAACATTTTGTCACCGGCCGACTCCAAAATTCAGCGGTTCCCCATCTCAGCCCACAAAGCAGGTACAACAACTTTTGTGGTGTCTTTCAGATGCCTACCGGAGCAATGTAAAAACTACCAGGAGAACTCCTGTCTGGCACCTTCCCCGGTGGAGTTGTGCATGGGGTGTGTTTGGAACATTTTGTCACCAGCCGAGTCCAAAATTCAGCCGTTCCCCATCTCAGCCCAGAAAGCAGGTAGAACAACTTTTGTGGTGTCTTTCAGATGCCTACCAAGGTAGTGTAAAAACTACCAAGAGAACTCCTGTCTGGCACCTTCCCCGGTGGAGTTGTGCATGGGGTGTGTTTGGAACATTTTGTCACCGGCCGACTCCAAAATTCAGCGTTTCCCCATCTCAGCCCAGAAAGCAGGTAGAACAACTTTTGTGGTGTCTTTCAGATGCCTACCAAGGTAGTGTAAAAACTACCAAGAGAACTCCTGTCTGGCACCTTCCCCGGTGGAGTTGTGCATGGGGTGTGTTTGGAACATTTTGTCACCGGCCGACTCCAAAATTCAGCGTTTCCCCATCTCAGCCCAGAAAGCAGGTAGAACAACTTTTGTGGTGTCTTTCAGATGCCTACCAAGGTAGTGTAAAAACTACCAAGAGAACTCCTGTCTGGCACCTTCCCCGGTGGAGTTGTGCATGGGGTGTGTTTGGAACATTTTGTCACCGGCCGAGTCCAAAATTCAGCGGTTCCCCATCTCAGCCCACAAAGCAGGTACAACAACTTTTGTGGTGTCTTTCAGCTGCCTACCAAGGTATTGTAAAAACTACCAAGAGAATTCGTTCCTGGCACCTTCCCCGGTGGAGTTGTGCATGGGGTGTGTTTGGAACATTTTGTCACCGGCCGACTCCAAAATTCAGCTGTTCCCCATCTCAGCCCAGAAAGCAGGTAGAACAACTTTTGTGGTGTCTTTCAGATGCCTACCGGAGCAATGTAAAAACTACCAGGAGAACTCCTGTCTGGCCCCTTCCCCGGTGGAGTTGTGCATGGGGTGTGTTTGGAACATTTTGTCACCGGCCGACTCCAAAATTCAGCGGTTCCCCATCTCAGCCCACAAAGCAGGTACAACAACTTTTGTGGTGTCTTTCAGATGCCTACCAAGGTAGTGTAAAAACTACCAAGAAAACTCCTGTCTGGCACCTTCCCCGGTGGAGTTGTGCATGGGGTGTGTTTGGAACATTTTGTCACCGGCCGACTCCAAAATTCAGCCGTTCCCCATCTCAGCCCACAAAGCAGGTAGAACAACTTTTGTGGTGTCTTTCAGATGCCTACCAAGGTAGTGTAAAAACTACCAGGAGAACTCCTGTCTGGCACCTTCCCCGGTGGAGTTGTGCAGGGGGTGTGTTTGGAACATTTTGTCACCGGCCGAGTCCAAAATTCAGCGGTTCCCCATCTCAGCCCAGAAAGCAGGTAGAACAACTTTTGTGGTGTCTTTCAGATGCCTACCAAGGTAGTGTAAAAACTACCTGGAGAACTCCTGTCTGGCACCTTCCCCGGTGGAGTTGTGCATGGGGTGTGTTTGGAACATTTTGTCACCAGCCGAGTCCAAAATTCAGCGTTTCCCCATCTCAGCCCAGAAAGCAGGTAGAACAACTTTTGTGGTGTCTTTCAGATGCCTACCAAGGTAGTGTAAAAACTACCAACAGAATTCGTTCCTGGCACCTTCCCCGGTGGAGTTGTGCATGGGGTGTGTTCGGAACATTTTGTCACCGGCCGACTCCAAAATTCAGCGGTTCCCCATCTCAGCCCACAAAGCAGGTACAACAACTTTTGTGGTGTCTTTCAGATGCCTACCGGACCAATGTAAAAACTACCAGGAGAACTCCTGTCTGGCACCTTCCCCGGTGGAGTTGTGCATGGGGTGTGTTTGGAACATTTTGTCACCAGCCGACTCCAAAATTCAGCGGTTCCCCATCTCAGCCCAGAAAGCAGGTAGAACAACTTTTGTGGTGTCTTTCAGATGCCTACCAAGGTAGTGTAAAAACTACCAGGAGAACTCCTGTCTGGCACCTTCCCCGGTGGAGTTGTGCAGGGGGTGTGTTTGGAACATTTTGTCACCG
Organism: Falco cherrug; assembly: GCF_023634085.1. NCBI lineage: Eukaryota > Metazoa > Chordata > Aves > Falconiformes > Falconidae > Falco > Falco cherrug. The sequence goes on along the minus strand of NW_026599364.1, from coordinate 28,598 downwards.
GCCGACTCCAAAATTCAGCCGTTCCCCATCTCAGCCCACAAAGCAGGTAGAACAACTTTTGTGGTGTCTTTCAGATGCCTACCGGAGCAATGTAAAAACTACCAGGAGAACTCCTGTCTGGCACCTTCCCCGGTGGAGTTGTGCATGGGGTGTGTTTGGAACATTTTGTCACCAGCCGACTCCAAAATTCAGCTGTTCCCCATCTCAGCCCAGAAAGCAGGTAGAACAACTTTTGTGGTGCCTTTCAGCTGCCTACCAAGGTAGTGTAAAAACTACCAAGAGAACTCCTTTCTGGCACCTTCCCCGGTGGAGTTGTGCATGGGGTGTGTTTGGAACATTTTGTCACCAGCCGAGTCCAAAATTCAGCGTTTCCCCATCTCAGCCCAGAAAGCAGGTAGAACAACTTTTGTGGTGCCTTTCAGCTGCCTACCAAGGTAGTGTAAAAACTACCAAGAGAATTCGTTCCTGGCACCTTCCCCGGTGGAGTTGTGCATGGGGTGTGTTTGGAACATTTTGTCACCGGCCGACTCCAAAATTCAGCGGTTCCCCATCTCAGCCCAGAAAGCAGGAAGAACAACATTTTTGGTGCCTTTCAAATGCCTACCAAGGTAGTGTAAAAACTACCAGGAGAACTCCTGTCTGGCACCTTCCCCGGTGGAGTTGTGCATGGGTTGTGTTTGGAACATTTTGTCACCGGCCGAGTCCAAAATTCAGCGTTTCCCCATCTCAGCCCAGAAAGCAGGTAGAACAACTTTTGTGGTGTCTTTCAGATGCCTACCAAGGTAGTGTAAAAACTACTAAGAGAACTCCTGTCTGGCACCTTCCCCGGTGGAGTTGTGCATGGGGTGTGTTTGGAACATTTTGTCACCGGCCGACTCCAAAATTCAGCGGTTCCCCATCTCAGCCCACAAAGCAGGTACAACAACTTTTGTGGTGTCTTTCAGATGCCTACCGGAGCAATGTAAAAACTACCAGGAGAACTCCTGTCTGGCACCTTCCCCGGTGGAGTTGTGCATGGGGTGTGTTTGGAACATTTTGTCACCAGCCGAGTCCAAAATTCAGCCGTTCCCCATCTCAGCCCAGAAAGCAGGTAGAACAACTTTTGTGGTGTCTTTCAGATGCCTACCAAGGTAGTGTAAAAACTACCAAGAGAACTCCTGTCTGGCACCTTCCCCGGTGGAGTTGTGCATGGGGTGTGTTTGGAACATTTTGTCACCGGCCGACTCCAAAATTCAGCGTTTCCCCATCTCAGCCCAGAAAGCAGGTAGAACAACTTTTGTGGTGTCTTTCAGATGCCTACCAAGGTAGTGTAAAAACTACCAAGAGAACCCTGTCTGGCACCTTCCCCGGTGGAGTTGTGCATGGGGTGTGTTTGGAACATTTTGTCACCGGCCGACTCCAAAATTCAGCGTTTCCCCATCTCAGCCCAGAAAGCAGGTAGAACAACTTTTGTGGTGTCTTTCAGATGCCTACCAAGGTAGTGTAAAAACTACCAAGAGAACTCCTGTCTGGCACCTTCCCCGGTGGAGTTGTGCATGGGGTGTGTTTGGAACATTTTGTCACCGGCCGAGTCCAAAATTCAGCGGGTTCCCCATCTCAGCCCACAAAGCAGGTACAACAACTTTTGTGGTGTCTTTCAGCTGCCTACCAAGGTATTGTAAAAACTACCAAGAGAATTCGTTCCTGGCACCTTCCCCGGTGGAGTTGTGCATGGGGTGTGTTTGGAACATTTTGTCACCGGCCGACTCCAAAATTCAGCTGTTCCCCATCTCAGCCCAGAAAGCAGGTAGAACAACTTTTGTGGTGTCTTTCAGATGCCTACCGGAGCAATGTAAAAACTACCAGGAGAACTCCTGTCTGGCCCCTTCCCCGGTGGAGTTGTGCATGGGGTGTGTTTGGAACATTTTGTCACCGGCCGACTCCAAAATTCAGCGGTTCCCCATCTCAGCCCACAAAGCAGGTACAACAACTTTTGTGGTGTCTTTCAGATGCCTACCAAGGTAGTGTAAAAACTACCAAGAAAACTCCTGTCTGGCACCTTCCCCGGTGGAGTTGTGCATGGGGTGTGTTTGGAACATTTTGTCACCGGCCGACTCCAAAATTCAGCCGTTCCCCATCTCAGCCCACAAAGCAGGTAGAACAACTTTTGTGGTGTCTTTCAGATGCCTACCAAGGTAGTGTAAAAACTACCAACAGAATTCGTTCCTGGCACCTTCCCCGGTGGAGTTGTGCATGGGGTGTGTTTGGAACATTTTGTCACCGGCCGAGTCCAAAATTCAGCGGTTCCCCATCTCAGCCCAGAAAGCAGGTAGAACAACTTTTGTGGTGTCTTTCAGATGCCTACCAAGGTAGTGTAAAAACTACCAAGAGAACTCCTGTCTGGCACCTTCCCCGGTGGAGTTGTGCATGGGGTGTGTTTGGAACATTTTGTCACCGGCCGACTCCAAAATTCAGCGGTTCCCCATCTCAGCCCACAAAGCAGGTACAACAACATTTGTGGTGTCTTTCAGCTGCCTACAAAGGTAGTGTAAAAACTACCAAAAGAATTCGTTCCTGGCACCTTCCCCGGTGGAGTTGTGCATGGGGTGTGTTTGGAACATTTTGTCACCGGCCGACTCCAAAATTCAGCCGTTCCCCATCTCAGCCCACAAAGCAGGTAGAACAACTTTTGTGGTGTCTTTCAGATGCCTACCGGAGCAATGTAAAAACTACCAGGAGAACTCCTGTCTGGCACCTTCCCCGGTGGAGTTGTGCATGGGGTGTGTTTGGAACATTTTGTCACCAGCCGACTCCAAAATTCAGCTGTTCCCCATCTCAGCCCAGAAAGCAGGTAGAACAACTTTTGTGGTGCCTTTCAGCTGCCTACCAAGGTAGTGTAAAAACTACCAAGAGATCTCCTTTCTGGCACCTTCCCCGGAGGAGTTGTGCATGGGGTGTGTTTGGAACATTTTGTCACCAGCCGAGTCCAAAATTCAGCGTTTCCCCATCTCAGCCCAGAAAGCAGGTAGAACAACTTTTGTGGTGCGTTTCAGCTGCCTACCAAGGTAGTGTAAAAACTACCAACAGAATTCGTTCCTGGCACCTTCCCCGGTGGAGTTGTGCATGGGGTGTGTTTGGAACATTTTGTCACCGGCCGACTCCAAAATTCAGCGGTTCCCCATCTCAGCCCAGAAAGCAGGAAGAACAACATTTGTGGTGCCTTTCAAATGCCTACCAAGGTAGTGTAAAAACTACCAGGAGAACTCCTGTCTGGCACCTTCCCCGGTGGAGTTGTGCATGGGTTGTGTTTGGAACATTTTGTCACCGGCCGAGTCCAAAATTCAGCGTTTCCCCATCTCAGCCCAGAAAGCAGGTAGAACAACTTTTGTGGTGTCTTTCAGATGCCTACCAAGGTAGAGTAAAAACTACTAAGAGAACTCCTGTCTGGCACCTTCCCCGGTGGAGTTGTGCATGGGGTGTGTTTGGAACATTTTGTCACCGGCCGACTCCAAAATTCAGCGGTTCCCCATCTCAGCCCAGAAAGCAGGAAGAACAACATTTGTGGTGCCTTTCAAATGCCTACCAAGGTAGTGTAAAAACTACCAGGAGAACTCCTGTCTGGCACCTTCCCCGGTGGAGTTGTGCATGGGTTGTGTTTGGAACATTTTGTCACCGGCCGAGTCCAAAATTCAGCGTTTCCCCATCTCAGCCCAGAAAGCAGGTAGAACAACTTTTGTGGTGTCTTTCAGATGCCTACCAAGGTAGTGTAAAAACTACTAAGAGAACTCCTGTCTGGCACCTTCCCCGGTGGAGTTGTGCATGGGGTGTGTTTGGAACATTTTGTCACCGGCCGACTCCAAAATTCAGCGGTTCCCCATCTCAGCCCACAAAGCAGGTAGAACAACTTTTGTGGTGTCTTTCAGATGCCTACCGGAGCAATGTAAAAACTACCAGGAGAACTCCTGTCTGGCACCTTCCCCGGTGGAGTTGTGCATGGGGTGTGTTTGGAACATTTTGTCACCAGCCGAGTCCAAAATTCAGCGGTTCCCCATCTCAGCCCAGAAAGCAGGTAGAACAACTTTTGTGGTGTCTTTCAGATGCCTACCAAGGTAGTGTAAAAACTACCAAGAGAACTCCTGTCTGGCACCTTCCCCGGTGGAGTTGTGCATGGGGTGTGTTTGGAACATTTTGTCACCGGCCGACTCCAAAATTCAGCGTTTCCCCATCTCAGCCCAGAAAGCAGGTAGAACAACTTTTGTGGTGTCTTTCAGATGCCTACCAAGGTAGTGTAAAAACTACCAAGAGAACTCCTGTCTGGCACCTTCCCCGGTGGAGTTGTGCATGGGGTGTGTTTGGAACATTTTGTCACCGGCCGAGTCCAAAATTCAGCGTTTCCCCATCTCAGCCCAGAAAGCAGGTAGAACAACTTTTGTGGTGTCTTTCAGATGCCTACCAAGGTAGTGTAAAAACTACCAAGAGAACTCCTGTCTGGCACCTTCCCCGGTGGAGTTGTGCATGGGGTGTGTTTGGAACATTTTGTCACCGGCCGACTCCAAAATTCAGCGGTTCCCCATCTCAGCCCACAAAGCAGGTACAACAACTTTTGTGGTGTCTTTCAGCTGCCTACCAAGGTATTGTAAAAACTACCAAGAGAATTCGTTCCTGGCACCTTCCCCGGTGGAGTTGTGCATGGGGTGTGTTTGGAACATTTTGTCACCGGCCGACTCCAAAATTCAGCGGTTCCCCATCTCAGCCCAGAAAGCAGGTAGAACAACTTTTGTGGTGTCTTTCAGATGCCTACCGGAGCAATGTAAAAACTACCAGGAGAACTCCTGTCTGGCCCCTTCCCCGGTGGAGTTGTGCATGGGGTGTGTTTGGAACATTTTGTCACCAGCCGAGTCCAAAATTCAGCGGTTCCCCATCTCAGCCCAGAAAGCAGGTAGAACAACTTTTGTGGTGTCTTTCAGATGCCTACCAAGGTAGTGTAAAAACTACCTGGAGAACTCCTGTCTGGCACCTTCCCCGGTGGAGTTGTGCATGGGGTGTGTTTGGAACATTTTGTCACCAGCCGAGTCCAAAATTCAGCGGTTCCCCATCTCAGCCCACAAAGCAGGTAGAACAACTTTTGTGGTGTCTTTCAGATGCCTACCAAGGTAGTGTAAAAACTACCAACAGAATTCGTTCCTGGCACCTTCCCCGGTGGAGTTGTGCATGGGGTGTGTTCGGAACATTTTGTCACCGGCCGACTCCAAAATTCAGCGGTTCCCCATCTCAGCCCACAAAGCAGGTACAACAACTTTTGTGGTGTCTTTCAGATGCCTACCGGACCAATGTAAAAACTACCAGGAGAACTCCTGTCTGGCACCTTCCCCGGTGGAGTTGTGCATGGGGTGTGTTTGGAACATTTTGTCACCAGCCGAGTCCAAAATTCAGCGGTTCCCCATCTCAGCCCAGAAAGCAGGTAGAACAACTTTTGTGGTGTCTTTCAGATGCCTACCAAGGTAGTGTAAAAACTACCAGGAGAACTCCTGTCTGGCACCTTCCCCGGTGGAGTTGTGCAGGGGGTGTGTTTGGAACATTTTGTCACCAGCCGAGTCCAAAATTCAGCGGTTCCCCATCTCAGCCCAGAAAGCAGGTAGAACAACTTTTGTGGTGTCTTTCAGATGCCTACCAAGGTAGTGTAAAAACTACTAAGAGAACTCCTGTCTGGCACCTTCCCCGGTGGAGTTGTGCATGGGGTGTGTTTGGAACATTTTGTCACCAGCCGACTCCAAAATTCAGCGGTTCCCCATCTCAGCCCAGAAAGCAGGTAGAACAACTTTTGTGGTGTCTTTCAGATGCCTACCGGAGCAATGTAAAAACTACCAGGAGAACTCCTGTCTGGCACCTTCCGTGGTGGAGTTGTGCATGGGGTGTGTTTGGAACATTTTGTCACCGGCCGAGTCCAAAATTCAGCGTTTCCCCATCTCAGCCCAGAAAGCAGGTAGAACAACTTTTGTGGTGTCTTTCAGATGCCTACCAAGGTAGTGTAAAAACTACTAAGAGAACTCCTGTCTGGCACCTTCCCCGGTGGAGTTGTGCATGGGGTGTGTTTGGAACATTTTGTCACCGGCCGACTCCAAAATTCAGCGTTTCCCCATCTCAGCCCAGAAAGCAGGTAGAACAACTTTTGTGGTGTCTTTCAGATGCCTACCAAGGTAGTGTAAAAACTACTAAGAGAACTCCTGTCTGGCACCTTCCCCGGTGGAGTTGTGCATGGGGTGTGTTTGGAACATTTTGTCACCGGCCGACTCCAAAATTCAGCGGTTCCCCATCTCAGCCCACAAAGCAGGTACAACAACTTTTGTGGTGTCTTTCAGATGCCTACCAAGGTAGTGTAAAAACTACCAAGAGAACTCCTGTCTGGCACCTTCCCCGGTGGAGTTGTGCATGGGGTGTGTTTGGAACATTTTGTCACCGGCCGACTCCAAAATTCAGCGGTTCCCCATCTCAGCCCAGAAAGCAGGTAGAACAACTTTTGTGGTGTCTTTCAGATGCCTACCAAGGTAGTGTAAAAACTACCAACAGAATTCGTTCCTGGCACCTTCCCCGGTGGAGTTGTGCATGGGGTGTGTTTGGAACATTTTGTCACCGGCCGAGTCCAAAATTCAGCGGTTCCCCATCTCAGCCCAGAAAGCAGGTAGAACAACTTTTGTGGTGTCTTTCAGATGCCTACCAAGGTAGTGTAAAAACTACCAAGAGAACTCCTGTCTGGCACCTTCCCCGGTGGAGTTGTGCATGGGGTGTGTTTGGAACATTTTGTCACCGGCCGACTCCAAAATTCAGCGGTTCCCCATCTCAGCCCACAAAGCAGGTACAACAACATTTGTGGTGTCTTTCAGCTGCCTACAAAGGTAGTGTAAAAACTACCAAAAGAATTCGTTCCTGGCACCTTCCCCGGTGGAGTTGTGCATGGGGTGTGTTTGGAACATTTTGTCACCGGCCGACTCCAAAATTCAGCCGTTCCCCATCTCAGCCCACAAAGCAGGTAGAACAACTTTTGTGGTGTCTTTCAGATGCCTACCGGAGCAATGTAAAAACTACCAGGAGAACTCCTGTCTGGCACCTTCCCCGGTGGAGTTGTGCATGGGGTGTGTTTGGAACATTTTGTCACCAGCCGACTCCAAAATTCAGCTGTTCCCCATCTCAGCCCAGAAAGCAGGTAGAACAACTTTTGTGGTGCCTTTCAGCTGCCTACCAAGGTAGTGTAAAAACTACCAAGAGAACTCCTTTCTGGCACCTTCCCCGGTGGAGTTGTGCATGGGGTGTGTTTGCAACATTTTGTCACCAGCCGAGTCCAAAATTCAGCGTTTCCCCATCTCAGCCCAGAAAGCAGGTAGAACAACTTTTGTGGTGCCTTTCAGCTGCCTACCAAGGTAGTGTAAAAACTACCAACAGAATTCGTTCCTGGCACCTTCCCCGGTGGAGTTGTGCATGGGGTGTGTTTGGAACATTTTGTCACCGGCCGACTCCAAAATTCAGCGTTTCCCCATCTCAGCCCACAAAGCAGGAAGAACAACATTTGTGGTGCCTTTCAAATGCCTACCAAGGTAGTGTAAAAACTACCAGGAGAACTCCTGTCTGGCACCTTCCCCGGTGGAGTTGTGCATGGGGTGTGTTTGGAACATTTTGTCACCAGCCGAGTCCAAAATTCAGCCGTTCCCCATCTCAGCCCAGAAAGCAGGTAGAACAACTTTTGTGGTGTCTTTCAGATGCCTACCAAGGTAGTGTAAAAACTACCAGGAGAACTCCTGTCTGGCACCTTCCCCGGTGGAGTTGTGCATGGGGTGTGTTTGGAACATTTTGTCACCAGCCGACTCCAAAATTCAGCGGTTCCCCATCTCAGCCCAGAAAGCAGGTAGAACAACTTTTGTGGTGTCTTTCAGATGCCTACCAAGGTAGTGTAAAAACTACCAAGAGAACTCCTGTCTGGCACCTTCCCCGGTGGAGTTGTGCATTGGGTGTGTTTGGAACATTTTGTCACCGGCCGACTCCAAAATTCAGCGGTTCCCCATCTCAGCCCACAAAGCAGGTAGAACAACTTTTGTGGTGTCTTTCAGATGCCTACCGGAGCAATGTAAAAACTACCAGGAGAACTCCTGTCTGGCACCTTCCCCGGTGGAGTTGTGCATGGGGTGTGTTTGGAACATTTTGTCACCGGCCGACTCCAAAATTCAGCGGTTCCCCATCTCAGCCCAGAAAGCAGGTAGAACAACTTTTGTGGTGTCTTTCAGATGCCTACCAAGGTAGTGTAAAAACTACCAAGAGAACTCCTGTCTGGCACCTTCCCCGGTGGAGTTGTGCATGGGGTGTGTTTGGAACATTTTGTCGACGGCCGACTCCAAAATTCAGCGTTTCCCCATCTCAGCCCAGAAAGCAGGTAGAACAACTTTTCTTGTGCCTTTCAGCTGCCTACCAAGGTAGTGTAAAAACTACCAAGAGAATTCGTTCCTGGCACCTTCCCCGGTGGAGTTGTGCATGGGGTGTGTTTGGAACATTTTGTCACCGGCCGACTCCAAAATTCAGCTGTTCCCCATCTCAGCCCAGAAAGCAGGTAGAACAACTTTTGTGGTGTCTTTCAGATGCCTACCGGAGCAATGTAAAAACTACCAGGAGAACTCCTGTCTGGCCCCTTCCCCGGTGGAGTTGTGCATGGGGTGTGTTTGGAACATTTTGTCACCAGCCGAGTCCAAAATTCAGCGGTTCCCCATCTCAGCCCAGAAAGCAGGTAGAACAACTTTTGTGGTGTCTTTCAGATGCCTACCAAGGTAGTGTAAAAACTACCAAGAGAACTCCTGTCTGGCACCTTCCCCGGTGGAGTTGTGCATGGGGTGTGTTTGGAACATTTTGTCACCAGCCGAGTCCAAAATTCAGCGTTTCCCCATCTCAGCCCAGAAAGCAGGTAGAACAACTTTTGTGGTGTCTTTCAGATGCCTACCAAGGTAGTGTAAAAACTACCAACAGAATTCGTTCCTGGCACCTTCCCCGGTGGAGTTGTGCATGGGGTGTGTTCGGAACATTTTGTCACCGGCCGACTCCAAAATTCAGCGGTTCCCCATCTCAGCCCACAAAGCAGGTACAACAACTTTTGTGGTGTCTTTCAGATGCCTACCGGACCAATGTAAAAACTACCAGGAGAACTCCTGTCTGGCACCTTCCCCGGTGGAGTTGTGCATGGGGTGTGTTTGGAACATTTTGTCACCAGCCGAGTCCAAAATTCAGCGGTTCCCCATCTCAGCCCAGAAAGCAGGTAGAACAACTTTTGTGGTGTCTTTCAGATGCCTACCAAGGTAGTGTAAAAACTACCAAGAGAACTCCTGTCTGGCACCTTCCCCGGTGGAGTTGTGCATGGGGTGTGTTTGGAACATTTTGTCACCGGCCGACTCCAAAATTCAGCGTTTCCCCATCTCAGCCCAGAAAGCAGGTAGAACAACTTTTGTGGTGTCTTTCAGATGCCTACCAAGGTAGTGTAAAAACTACCAACAGAATTCGTTCCTGGCACCTTCCCCGGTGGAGTTGTGCATGGGGTGTGTTTGGAACATTTTGTCACCGGCCGACTCCAAAATTCAGCGTTTCCCCATCTCAGCCCAGAAAGCAGGTAGAACAACTTTTGTGGTGTCTTTCAGATGCCTACCAAGGTAGTGTAAAAACTACCAAGAGAACTCCTGTCTGGCACCTTCCCCGGTGGAGTTGTGCATGGGGTGTGTTTGGAACATTTTGTCACCGGCCGACTCCAAAATTCAGCGGTTCCCCATCTCAGCCCACAAAGCAGGTACAACAACTTTTGTGGTGTCTTTCAGCTGCCTACCAAGGTATTGTAAAAACTACCAAAAGAATTCGTTCCTGGCACCTTCCCCGGTGGAGTTGTGCATGGGGTGTGTTTGGAACATTTTGTCACCAGCCGACTCCAAAATTCAGCGATTCCCCATCTCAGCCCACAAAGCAGGTAGAACAACTTTTGTGGTGTCTTTCAGATGCCTACCGGAGCAATGTAAAAACTACCAGGAGAACTCCTGTCTGGCACCTTCCCCGGTGGAGTTGTGCATGGGGTGTGTTTGGAACATTTTGTCACCAGCCGCGTCCAAAATTCAGCGATTCCCCATCTCAGCCCAGAAAGCAGGTAGAACAACTTTTGTGGTGTCTTTCAGCTGCCTACCAAGGTATTGTAAAAACTACCAAGAGAATTCGTTCCTGGCACCTTCCCCGGTGGAGTTGTGCATGGGGTGTGTTTGGAACATTTTGTCACCGGCCGACTCCAAAATTCAGCGGTTCCCCATCTCAGCCCAGAAAGCAGGTAGAACAACTTTTGTGGTGTCTTTCAGATGCCTACCGGACCAATGTAAAAACTACCAGGAGAACTCCTGTCTGGCCCCTTCCCCGGTGGAGTTGTGCATGGGGTGTGTTTGGAACATTTTGTCACCAGCCGAGTCCAAAATTCAGCGGTTCCCCATCTCAGCCCAGAAAGCAGGTAGAACAACTTTTGTGGTGTCTTTCAGATGCCTACCAAGGTAGTGTAAAAACTACCTGGAGAACTCCTGTCTGGCACCTTCCCCGGTGGAGTTGTGCATGGGGTGTGTTTGGAACATTTTGTCACCAGCCGAGTCCAAAATTCAGCGGTTCCCCATCTCAGCCCACAAAGCAGGTAGAACAACTTTTGTGGTGTCTTTCAGATGCCTACCAAGGTAGTGTAAAAACTACCAACAGAATTCGTTCCTGGCACCTTCCCCGGTGGAGTTGTGCATGGGGTGTGTTCGGAACATTTTGTCACCGGCCGACTCCAAAATTCAGCGGTTCCCCATCTCAGCCCACAAAGCAGGTACAACAACTTTTGTGGTGTCTTTCAGATGCCTACCGGACCAATGTAAAAACTACCAGGAGAACTCCTGTCTGGCACCTTCCCCGGTGGAGTTGTGCATGGGGTGTGTTTGGAACATTTTGTCACCAGCCGAGTCCAAAATTCAGCGGTTCCCCATCTCAGCCCAGAAAGCAGGTAGAACAACTTTTGTGGTGTCTTTCAGATGCCTACCAAGGTAGTGTAAAAACTACCAGGAGAACTCCTGTCTGGCACCTTCCCCGGTGGAGTTGTGCAGGGGGTGTGTTTGGAACATTTTGTCACCAGCCGAGTCCAAAATTCAGCGGTTCCCCATCTCAGCCCAGAAAGCAGGTAGAACAACTTTTGTGGTGTCTTTCAGATGCCTACCAAGGTAGTGTAAAAACTACCAAGAGAACTCCTGTCTGGCACCTTCCCCGGTGGAGTTGTGCATGGGGTGTGTTTGGAACATTTTGTCACCAGCCGACTCCAAAATTCAGCGGTTCCCCATCTCAGCCCAGAAAGCAGGTAGAACAACTTTTGTGGTGTCTTTCAGATGCCTACCGGAGCAATGTAAAAACTACCAGGAGAACTCCTGTCTGGCACCTTCCGTGGTGGAGTTGTGCATGGGGTGTGTTTGGAACATTTTGTCACCGGCCGAGTCCAAAATTCAGCGTTTCCCCATCTCAGCCCAGAAAGCAGGTAGAACAACTTTTGTGGTGTCTTTCAGATGCCTACCAAGGTAGTGTAAAAACTACTAAGAGAACTCCTGTCTGGCACCTTCCCCGGTGGAGTTGTGCATGGGGTGTGTTTGGAACATTTTGTCACCGGCCGACTCCAAAATTCAGCGTTTCCCCATCTCAGCCCAGAAAGCAGGTAGAACAACTTTTGTGGTGTCTTTCAGATGCCTACCAAGGTAGTGTAAAAACTACTAAGAGAACTCCTGTCTGGCACCTTCCCCGGTGGAGTTGTGCATGGGGTGTGTTTGGAACATTTTGTCTACCGGCCGACTCCAAAATTCAGCGGTTCCCCATCTCAGCCCACAAAGCAGGTACAACAACTTTTGTGGTGTCTTTCAGATGCCTACCAAGGTAGTGTAAAAACTACCAAGAGAACTCCTGTCTGGCACCTTCCCCGGTGGAGTTGTGCATGGGGTGTGTTTGGAACATTTTGTCACCGGCCGACTCCAAAATTCAGCGGTTCCCCATCTCAGCCCAGAAAGCAGGTAGAACAACTTTTGTGGTGTCTTTCAGATGCCTACCAAGGTAGTGTAAAAACTACCAACAGAATTCGTTCCTGGCACCTTCCCCGGTGGAGTTGTGCATGGGGTGTGTTTGGAACATTTTGTCACCGGCCGAGTCCAAAATTCAGCGGTTCCCCATCTCAGCCCAGAAAGCAGGTAGAACAACTTTTGTGGTGTCTTTCAGATGCCTACCAAGGTAGTGTAAAAACTACCAAGAGAACTCCTGTCTGGCACCTTCCCCGGTGGAGTTGTGCATGGGGTGTGTTTGGAACATTTTGTCACCGGCCGAGTCCAAAATTCAGCGGTTCCCCATCTCAGCCCACAAAGCAGGTACAACAACATTTGTGGTGTCTTTCAGCTGCCTACAAAGGTAGTGTAAAAACTACCAAAAGAATTCGTTCCTGGCACCTTCCCCGGTGGAGTTGTGCATGGGGTGTGTTTGGAACATTTTGTCACCGGCCGACTCCAAAATTCAGCCGTTCCCCATCTCAGCCCACAAAGCAGGTAGAACAACTTTTGTGGTGTCTTTCAGATGCCTACCGGAGCAATGTAAAAACTACCAGGAGAACTCCTGTCTGGCACCTTCCCCGGTGGAGTTGTGCATGGGGTGTGTTTGGAACATTTTGTCACCAGCCGACTCCAAAATTCAGCTGTTCCCCATCTCAGCCCAGAAAGCAGGTAGAACAACTTTTGTGGTGCCTTTCAGCTGCCTACCAAGGTAGTGTAAAAACTACCAAGAGAACTCCTTTCTGGCACCTTCCCCGGTGGAGTTGTGCATGGGGTGTGTTTGCAACATTTTGTCACCAGCCGAGTCCAAAATTCAGCGTTTCCCCATCTCAGCCCAGAAAGCAGGTAGAACAACTTTTGTGGTGCCTTTCAGATGCCTACCAAGGTAGTGTAAAAACTACCAACAGAATTCGTTCCTGGCACCTTCCCCGGTGGAGTTGTGCATGGGGTGTGTTTGGAACATTTTGTCACCGGCCGACTCCAAAATTCAGCGTTTCCCCATCTCAGCCCACAAAGCAGGAAGAACAACATTTGTGGTGCCTTTCAAATGCCTACCAAGGTAGTGTAAAAACTACCAGGAGAACTCCTGTCTGGCACCTTCCCCGGTGGAGTTGTGCATGGGGTGTGTTTGGAACATTTTGTCACCAGCCGAGTCCAAAATTCAGCCGTTCCCCATCTCAGCCCAGAAAGCAGGTAGAACAACTTTTGTGGTGTCTTTCAGATGCCTACCAAGGTAGTGTAAAAACTACCAGGAGAACTCCTGTCTGGCACCTTCCCCGGTGGAGTTGTGCATGGGGTGTGTTTGGAACATTTTGTCACCAGCCGACTCCAAAATTCAGCGGTTCCCCATCTCAGCCCAGAAAGCAGGTAGAACAACTTTTGTGGTGTCTTTCAGATGCCTACCAAGGTAGTGTAAAAACTACCAAGAGAACTCCTGTCTGGCACCTTCCCCGGTGGAGTTGTGCATGGGGTGTGTTTGGAACATTTTGTCACCGGCCGACTCCAAAATTCAGCGGTTCCCCATCTCAGCCCACAAAGCAGGTAGAACAACTTTTGTGGTGTCTTTCAGATGCCTACCGGAGCAATGTAAAAACTACCAGGAGAACTCCTGTCTGGCACCTTCCCCGGTGGAGTTGTGCATGGGGTGTGTTTGGAACATTTTGTCACCAGCCGACTCCAAAATTCAGCGGTTCCCCATCTCAGCCCAGAAAGCAGGTAGAACAACTTTTGTGGTGTCTTTCAGATGCCTACCAAGGTAGTGTAAAAACTACCAAGAGAACTCCTGTCTGGCACCTTCCCCGGTGGAGTTGTGCATGGGGTGTGTTTGGAACATTTTGTCGACGGCCGACTCCAAAATTCAGCGTTTCCCCATCTCAGCCCAGAAAGCAGGTAGAACAACTTTTCTTGTGCCTTTCAGCTGCCTACCAAGGTAGTGTAAAAACTACCAAGAGAATTCGTTCCTGGCACCTTCCCCGGTGGAGTTGTGCATGGGGTGTGTTTGGAACATTTTGTCACCGGCCGACTCCAAAATTCAGCTGTTCCCCATCTCAGCCCAGAAAGCAGGTAGAACAACTTTTGTGGTGTCTTTCAGATGCCTACCGGAGCAATGTAAAAACTACCAGGAGAACTCCTGTCTGGCCCCTTCCCCGGTGGAGTTGTGCATGGGGTGTGTTTGGAACATTTTGTCACCAGCCGAGTCCAAAATTCAGCGGTTCCCCATCTCAGCCCAGAAAGCAGGTAGAACAACTTTTGTGGTGTCTTTCAGATGCCTACCAAGGTAGTGTAAAAACTACCAAGAGAACTCCTGTCTGGCACCTTCCCCGGTGGAGTTGTGCATGGGGTGTGTTTGGAACATTTTGTCACCAGCCGAGTCCAAAATTCAGCGTTTCCCCATCTCAGCCCAGAAAGCAGGTAGAACAACTTTTGTGGTGTCTTTCAGATGCCTACCAAGGTAGTGTAAAAACTACCAACAGAATTCGTTCCTGGCACCTTCCCCGGTGGAGTTGTGCATGGGGTGTGTTCGGAACATTTTGTCACCGGCCGACTCCAAAATTCAGCGGTTCCCCATCTCAGCCCACAAAGCAGGTACAACAACTTTTGTGGTGTCTTTCAGATGCCTACCGGACCAATGTAAAAACTACCAGGAGAACTCCTGTCTGGCACCTTCCCCGGTGGAGTTGTGCATGGGGTGTGTTTGGAACATTTTGTCACCAGCCGAGTCCAAAATTCAGCGGTTCCCCATCTCAGCCCAGAAAGCAGGTAGAACAACTTTTGTGGTGTCTTTCAGATGCCTACCAAGGTAGTGTAAAAACTACCAAGAGAACTCCTGTCTGGCACCTTCCCCGGTGGAGTTGTGCATGGGGTGTGTTTGGAACATTTTGTCACCGGCCGACTCCAAAATTCAGCGTTTCCCCATCTCAGCCCAGAAAGCAGGTAGAACAACTTTTGTGGTGTCTTTCAGATGCCTACCAAGGTAGTGTAAAAACTACCAAGAGAACTCCTGTCTGGCACCTTCCCCGGTGGAGTTGTGCATGGGGTGTGTTTGGAACATTTTGTCACCGGCCGAGTCCAAAATTCAGCGTTTCCCCATCTCAGCCCAGAAAGCAGGTAGAACAACTTTTGTGGTGTCTTTCAGATGCCTACCAAGGTAGTGTAAAAACTACCAAGAGAACTCCTGTCTGGCACCTTCCCCGGTGGAGTTGTGCATGGGGTGTGTTTGGAACATTTTGTCACCGGCCGACTCCAAAATTCAGCGGTTCCCCATCTCAGCCCACAAAGCAGGTACAACAACTTTTGTGGTGTCTTTCAGCTGCCTACCAAGGTATTGTAAAAACTACCAAAAGAATTCGTTCCTGGCACCTTCCCCGGTGGAGTTGTGCATGGGGTGTGTTTGGAACATTTTGTCACCGGCCGAGTCCAAAATTCAGCGATTCCCCATCTCAGCCCACAAAGCAGGTAGAACAACTTTTGTGGTGTCTTTCAGATGCCTACCGGAGCAATGTAAAAACTACCAGGAGAACTCCTGTCTGGCCCCTTCCCCGGTGGAGTTGTGCATGGGGTGTGTTTGGAACATTTTGTCACCAGCCGCGTCCAAAATTCAGCGATTCCCCATCTCAGCCCAGAAAGCAGGTAGAACAACTTTTGTGGTGTCTTTCAGATGCCTACCAAGGTAGTGTAAAAACTACCAAGAGAACTCCTGTCTGGCACCTTCCCCGGTGGAGTTGTGCATGGGGTGTGTTTGGAACATTTTGTCACCGGCCGACTCCAAAATCAGCGGTTCCCCATCTCAGCCCAGAAAGCAGGAAGAACAACTTTTGTGGTGCCTTTCAAATGCCTACCAAGGTAGTGTAAAAACTACCAGGAGAACTCCTGTCTGGCACCTTCCCCGGTGGAGTTGTGCATGGGGTGTGTTTGGAACATTTTGTCACCGGCCGAGTCCAAAATTCAGCGATTCCCCATCTCAGCCCAGAAAGCAGGTAGAACAACCTCTGTGGTGTCTTTCAGATGCCTACCAAGGTAGTGTAAAAACTACCAGGAGAACTCCTGTCTGGCACCTTCCCCGGTGGAGTTGTGCATGGGGTGTGTTTGGAACATTTTGTCACCAGCCGAGTCCAAAATTCAGCGTTTCCCCATCTCAGCCCAGAAAGCAGGTAGAACAACTTTTGTGGTGTCTTTCAGATGCCTACCGGAGCAATGTAAAAACTACCAGGAGAACTCCTGTCTGGCACCTTCCCCGGTGGAGTTGTGCATGGGGTGTGTTTGGAACATTTTGTCACCAGCCGAGTCCAAAATTCAGCCGTTCCCCATCTCAGCCCAGAAAGCAGGTAGAACAACTTTTGTGGTGTCTTTCAGATGCCTACCAAGGTAGTGTAAAAACTACCAAGAGAACTCCTGTCTGGCACCTTCCCCGGTGGAGTTGTGCATGGGGTGTGTTTGGAACATTTTGTCACCGGCCGACTCCAAAATTCAGCGTTTCCCCATCTCAGCCCAGAAAGCAGGTAGAACAACTTTTGTGGTGTCTTTCAGATGCCTACCAAGGTAGTGTAAAAACTACCAAGAGAACTCCTGTCTGGCACCTTCCCCGGTGGAGTTGTGCATGGGGTGTGTTTGGAACATTTTGTCACCGGCCGACTCCAAAATTCAGCGTTTCCCCATCTCAGCCCAGAAAGCAGGTAGAACAACTTTTGTGGTGTCTTTCAGATGCCTACCAAGGTAGTGTAAAAACTACCAAGAGAACTCCTGTCTGGCACCTTCCCCGGTGGAGTTGTGCATGGGGTGTGTTTGGAACATTTTGTCACCGGCCGACTCCAAAATTCAGCGGTTCCCCATCTCAGCCCACAAAGCAGGTACAACAACTTTTGTGGTGTCTTTCAGCTGCCTACCAAGGTATTGTAAAAACTACCAAGAGAATTCGTTCCTGGCACCTTCCCCGGTGGAGTTGTGCATGGGGTGTGTTTGGAACATTTTGTCACCGGCCGACTCCAAAATTCAGCGGTTCCCCATCTCAGCCCAGAAAGCAGGTAGAACAACTTTTGTGGTGTCTTTCAGATGCCTACCGGAGCAATGTAAAAACTACCAGGAGAACTCCTGTCTGGCCCCTTCCCCGGTGGAGTTGTGCATGGGGTGTGTTTGGAACATTTTGTCACCAGCCGAGTCCAAAATTCAGCCGTTCCCCATCTCAGCCCAGAAAGCAGGTAGAACAACTTTTGTGGTGTCTTTCAGATGCCTACCAAGGTAGTGTAAAAACTACCAGGAGAACTCCTGTCTGGCACCTTCCCCGGTGGAGTTGTGCATGGGGTGTGTTTGGAACATTTTGTCACCAGCCGAGTCCAAAATTCAGCGTTTCCCCATCTCAGCCCAGAAAGCAGGTAGAACAACTTTTGTGGTGTCTTTCAGATGCCTACCAAGGTAGTGTAAAAACTACCAACAGAATTCGTTCCTGGCACCTTCCCCGGTGGAGTTGTGCATGGGGTGTGTTTGGAACATTTTGTCACCGGCCGAGTCCAAAATTCAGCGATTCCCCATCTCAGCCCACAAAGCAGGTAGAACAACTTTTGTGGTGTCTTTCAGATGCCTACCGGAGCAATGTAAAAACTACCAGGAGAACTCCTGTCTGGCCCCTTCCCCGGTGGAGTTGTGCATGGGGTGTGTTTGGAACATTTTGTCACCAGCCGCGTCCAAAATTCAGCGATTCCCCATCTCAGCCCAGAAAGCAGGTAGAACAACTTTTGTGGTGTCTTTCAGATGCCTACCAAGGTAGTGTAAAAACTACCAAGAGAACTCCTGTCTGGCACCTTCCCCGGTGGAGTTGTGCATGGGGTGTGTTTGGAACATTTTGTCACCGGCCGACTCCAAAATCAGCGGTTCCCCATCTCAGCCCAGAAAGCAGGAAGAACAACTTTTGTGGTGCCTTTCAAATGCCTACCAAGGTAGTGTAAAAACTACCAGGAGAACTCCTGTCTGGCACCTTCCCCGGTGGAGTTGTGCATGGGGTGTGTTTGGAACATTTTGTCACCGGCCGAGTCCAAAATTCAGCGATTCCCCATCTCAGCCCAGAAAGCAGGTAGAACAACCTCTGTGGTGTCTTTCAGATGCCTACCAAGGTAGTGTAAAAACTACCAGGAGAACTCCTGTCTGGCACCTTCCCCGGTGGAGTTGTGCATGGGGTGTGTTTGGAACATTTTGTCACCAGCCGAGTCCAAAATTCAGCGTTTCCCCATCTCAGCCCAGAAAGCAGGTAGAACAACTTTTGTGGTGTCTTTCAGATGCCTACCGGAGCAATGTAAAAACTACCAGGAGAACTCCTGTCTGGCACCTTCCCCGGTGGAGTTGTGCATGGGGTGTGTTTGGAACATTTTGTCACCAGCCGAGTCCAAAATTCAGCCGTTCCCCATCTCAGCCCAGAAAGCAGGTAGAACAACTTTTGTGGTGTCTTTCAGATGCCTACCAAGGTAGTGTAAAAACTACCAAGAGAACTCCTGTCTGGCACCTTCCCCGGTGGAGTTGTGCATGGGGTGTGTTTGGAACATTTTGTCACCGGCCGACTCCAAAATTCAGCGTTTCCCCATCTCAGCCCAGAAAGCAGGTAGAACAACTTTTGTGGTGTCTTTCAGATGCCTACCAAGGTAGTGTAAAAACTACCAAGAGAACTCCTGTCTGGCACCTTCCCCGGTGGAGTTGTGCATGGGGTGTGTTTGGAACATTTTGTCACCGGCCGACTCCAAAATTCAGCGTTTCCCCATCTCAGCCCAGAAAGCAGGTAGAACAACTTTTGTGGTGTCTTTCAGATGCCTACCAAGGTAGTGTAAAAACTACCAAGAGAACTCCTGTCTGGCACCTTCCCCGGTGGAGTTGTGCATGGGGTGTGTTTGGAACATTTTGTCACCGGCCGACTCCAAAATTCAGCGGTTCCCCATCTCAGCCCACAAAGCAGGTACAACAACTTTTGTGGTGTCTTTCAGCTGCCTACCAAGGTATTGTAAAAACTACCAAGAGAATTCGTTCCTGGCACCTTCCCCGGTGGAGTTGTGCATGGGGTGTGTTTGGAACATTTTGTCACCGGCCGACTCCAAAATTCAGCGGTTCCCCATCTCAGCCCAGAAAGCAGGTAGAACAACTTTTGTGGTGTCTTTCAGATGCCTACCGGAGCAATGTAAAAACTACCAGGAGAACTCCTGTCTGGCCCCTTCCCCGGTGGAGTTGTGCATGGGGTGTGTTTGGAACATTTTGTCACCAGCCGAGTCCAAAATTCAGCCGTTCCCCATCTCAGCCCAGAAAGCAGGTAGAACAACTTTTGTGGTGTCTTTCAGATGCCTACCAAGGTAGTGTAAAAACTACCAGGAGAACTCCTGTCTGGCACCTTCCCCGGTGGAGTTGTGCATGGGGTGTGTTTGGAACATTTTGTCACCAGCCGAGTCCAAAATTCAGCGTTTCCCCATCTCAGCCCAGAAAGCAGGTAGAACAACTTTTGTGGTGTCTTTCAGATGCCTACCAAGGTAGTGTAAAAACTACCAACAGAATTCGTTCCTGGCACCTTCCCCGGTGGAGTTGTGCATGGGGTGTGTTTGGAACATTTTGTCACCGGCCGACTCCAAAATTCAGCGGTTCCCCATCTCAGCCCACAAAGCAGGTACAACAACTTTTGTGGTGTCTTTCAGATGCCTACCGGACCAATGTAAAAACTACCAGGAGAACTCCTGTCTGGCACCTTCCCCGGTGGAGTTGTGCATGGGGTGTGTTTGGAACATTTTGTCACCAGCCGAGTCCAAAATTCAGCGGTTCCCCATCTCAGCCCAGAAAGCAGGTAGAACAACTTTTGTGGTGTCTTTCAGATGCCTACCAAGGTAGTGTAAAAACTACCAGGAGAACTCCTGTCTGGCACCTTCCCCGGTGGAGTTGTGCAGGGGGTGTGTTTGGAACATTTTGTCACCAGCCGAGTCCAAAATTCAGCGGTTCCCCATCTCAGCCCAGAAAGCAGGTAGAACAACTTTTGTGGTGTCTTTCAGATGCCTACCAAGGTAGTGTAAAAACTACTAAGAGAACTCCTGTCTGGCACCTTCCCCGGTGGAGTTGTGCATGGGGTGTGTTTGGAACATTTTGTCACCAGCCGACTCCAAAATTCAGCGGTTCCCCATCTCAGCCCAGAAAGCAGGTAGAACAACTTTTGTGGTGTCTTTCAGATGCCTACCGGAGCAATGTAAAAACTACCAGGAGAACTCCTGTCTGGCACCTTCCGTGGTGGAGTTGTGCATGGGGTGTGTTTTGAACATTTTGTCACCGGCCGAGTCCAAAATTCAGCGTTTCCCCATCTCAGCCCCGAAAGCAGGTAGAACAACTTTTGTGGTGTCTTTCAGATGCCTACCAAGGTAGTGTAAAAACTACTAAGAGAACTCCTGTCTGGCACCTTCCCCGGTGGAGTTGTGCATGGGGTGTGTTTGGAACATTTTGTCACCGGCCGACTCCAAAATTCAGCGTTTCCCCATCTCAGCCCAGAAAGCAGGTAGAACAACTTTTGTGGTGTCTTTCAGATGCCTACCAAGGTAGTGTAAAAACTACTAAGAGAACTCCTGTCTGGCACCTTCCCCGGTGGAGTTGTGCATGGGGTGTGTTTGGAACATTTTGTCACCGGCCGACTCCAAAATTCAGCGGTTCCCCATCTCAGCCCACAAAGCAGGTACAACAACTTTTGTGGTGTCTTTCAGATGCCTACCAAGGTAGTGTAAAAACTACCAAGAGAACTCCTGTCTGGCACCTTCCCCGGTGGAGTTGTGCATGGGGTGTGTTTGGAACATTTTGTCACCGGCCGACTCCAAAATTCAGCGGTTCCCCATCTCAGCCCAGAAAGCAGGTAGAACAACTTTTGTGGTGTCTTTCAGATGCCTACCAAGGTAGTGTAAAAACTACCAACAGAATTCGTTCCTGGCACCTTCCCCGGTGGAGTTGTGCATGGGGTGTGTTTGGAACATTTTGTCACCGGCCGAGTCCAAAATTCAGCGGTTCCCCATCTCAGCCCAGAAAGCAGGTAGAACAACTTTTGTGGTGTCTTTCAGATGCCTACCAAGGTAGTGTAAAAACTACCAAGAGAACTCCTGTCTGGCACCTTCCCCGGTGGAGTTGTGCATGGGGTGTGTTTGGAACATTTTGTCACCGGCCGACTCCAAAATTCAGCGGTTCCCCATCTCAGCCCACAAAGCAGGTACAACAACATTTGTGGTGTCTTTCAGCTGCCTACAAAGGTAGTGTAAAAACTACCAAAAGAATTCGTTCCTGGCACCTTCCCCGGTGGAGTTGTGCATGGGGTGTGTTTGGAACATTTTGTCACCGGCCGACTCCAAAATTCAGCCGTTCCCCATCTCAGCCCACAAAGCAGGTAGAACAACTTTTGTGGTGTCTTTCAGATGCCTACCGGAGCAATGTAAAAACTACCAGGAGAACTCCTGTCTGGCACCTTCCCCGGTGGAGTTGTGCATGGGGTGTGTTTGGAACATTTTGTCACCAGCCGACTCCAAAATTCAGCTGTTCCCCATCTCAGCCCAGAAAGCAGGTAGAACAACTTTTGTGGTGCCTTTCAGCTGCCTACCAAGGTAGTGTAAAAACTACCAAGAGAACTCCTTTCTGGCACCTTCCCCGGTGGAGTTGTGCATGGGGTGTGTTTGCAACATTTTGTCACCAGCCGAGTCCAAAATTCAGCGTTTCCCCATCTCAGCCCAGAAAGCAGGTAGAACAACTTTTGTGGTGCCTTTCAGCTGCCTACCAAGGTAGTGTAAAAACTACCAACAGAATTCGTTCCTGGCACCTTCCCCGGTGGAGTTGTGCATGGGGTGTGTTTGGAACATTTTGTCACCGGCCGACTCCAAAATTCAGCGGTTCCCCATCTCAGCCCAGAAAGCAGGAAGAACAACATTTGTGGTGCCTTTCAAATGCCTACCAAGGTAGTGTAAAAACTACCAGGAGAACTCCTGTCTGGCACCTTCCCCGGTGGAGTTGTGCATGGGTTGTGTTTGGAACATTTTGTCACCGGCCGAGTCCAAAATTCAGCGTTTCCCCATCTCAGCCCAGAAAGCAGGTAGAACAACTTTTGTGGTGTCTTTCAGATGCCTACCAAGGTAGTGTAAAAACTACTAAGAGAACTCCTGTCTGGCACCTTCCCCGGTGGAGTTGTGCATGGGGTGTGTTTGGAACATTTTGTCACCGGCCGACTCCAAAATTCAGCGGTTCCCCATCTCAGCCCACAAAGCAGGTACAACAACTTTTGTGGTGTCTTTCAGATGCCTACCGGAGCAATGTAAAAACTACCAGGAGAACTCCTGTCTGGCACCTTCCCCGGTGGAGTTGTGCATGGGGTGTGTTTGGAACATTTTGTCACCAGCCGAGTCCAAAATTCAGCCGTTCCCCATCTCAGCCCAGAAAGCAGGTAGAACAACTTTTGTGGTGTCTTTCAGATGCCTACCAAGGTAGTGTAAAAACTACCAGGAGAACTCCTGTCTGGCACCTTCCCCGGTGGAGTTGTGCATGGGGTGTGTTTGGAACATTTTGTCACCAGCCGACTCCAAAATTCAGCGGTTCCCCATCTCAGCCCAGAAAGCAGGTAGAACAACTTTTGTGGTGTCTTTCAGATGCCTACCAAGGTAGTGTAAAAACTACCAAGAGAACTCCTGTCTGGCACCTTCCCCGGTGGAGTTGTGCATGGGGTGTGTTTGGAACATTTTGTCACCGGCCGACTCCAAAATTCAGCGGTTCCCCATCTCAGCCCACAAAGCAGGTAGAACAACTTTTGTGGTGTCTTTCAGATGCCTACCGGAGCAATGTAAAAACTACCAGGAGAACTCCTGTCTGGCACCTTCCGTGGTGGAGTTGTGCATGGGGTGTGTTTGGAACATTTTGTCACCGGCCGAGTCCAAAATTCAGCGTTTCCCCATCTCAGCCCAGAAAGCAGGTAGAACAACTTTTGTGGTGTCTTTCAGATGCCTACCAAGGTAGTGTAAAAACTACTAAGAGAACTCCTGTCTGGCACCTTCCCCGGTGGAGTTGTGCATGGGGTGTGTTTGGAACATTTTGTCACCGGCCGACTCCAAAATTCAGCGGTTCCCCATCTCAGCCCAGAAAGCAGGTAGAACAACTTTTGTGGTGTCTTTCAGATGCCTACCGGAGCAATGTAAAAACTACCAGGAGAACTCCTGTCTGGCCCCTTCCCCGGTGGAGTTGTGCATGGGGTGTGTTTGGAACATTTTGTCACCAGCCGAGTCCAAAATTCAGCGGTTCCCCATCTCAGCCCAGAAAGCAGGTAGAACAACTTTTGTGGTGTCTTTCAGATGCCTACCAAGGTAGTGTAAAAACTACCTGGAGAACTCCTGTCTGGCACCTTCCCCGGTGGAGTTGTGCATGGGGTGTGTTTGGAACATTTTGTCACCAGCCGAGTCCAAAATTCAGCGTTTCCCCATCTCAGCCCAGAAAGCAGGTAGAACAACTTTTGTGGTGTCTTTCAGATGCCTACCAAGGTAGTGTAAAAACTACCAACAGAATTCGTTCCTGGCACCTTCCCCGGTGGAGTTGTGCATGGGGTGTGTTCGGAACATTTTGTCACCGGCCGACTCCAAAATTCAGCGGTTCCCCATCTCAGCCCAGAAAGCAGGTAGAACAACTTTTGTGGTGTCTTTCAGATGCCTACCAAGGTAGTGTAAAAACTACCAGGAGAACTCCTGTCTGGCACCTTCCCCGGTGGAGTTGTGCAGGGGGTGTGTTTGGAACATTTTGTCACCAGCCGAGTCCAAAATTCAGCGGTTCCCCATCTCAGCCCAGAAAGCAGGTAGAACAACTTTTGTGGTGTCTTTCAGATGCCTACCAAGGTAGTGTAAAAACTACCAAGAGAACTCCTGTCTGGCACCTTCCCCGGTGGAGTTGTGCATGGGGTGTGTTTGGAACATTTTGTCACCAGCCGACTCCAAAATTCAGCGGTTCCCCATCTCAGCCCAGAAAGCAGGTAGAACAACTTTTGTGGTGTCTTTCAGATGCCTACCGGAGCAATGTAAAAACTACCAGGAGAACTCCTGTCTGGCACCTTCCGTGGTGGAGTTGTGCATGGGGTGTGTTTGGAACATTTTGTCACCGGCCGAGTCCAAAATTCAGCGTTTCCCCATCTCAGCCCAGAAAGCAGGTAGAACAACTTTTGTGGTGTCTTTCAGATGCCTACCAAGGTAGTGTAAAAACTACTAAGAGAACTCCTGTCTGGCACCTTCCCCGGTGGAGTTGTGCATGGGGTGTGTTTGGAACATTTTGTCACCGGCCGACTCCAAAATTCAGCGTTTCCCCATCTCAGCCCAGAAAGCAGGTAGAACAACTTTTGTGGTGTCTTTCAGATGCCTACCAAGGTAGTGTAAAAACTACTAAGAGAACTCCTGTCTGGCACCTTCCCCGGTGGAGTTGTGCATGGGGTGTGTTTGGAACATTTTGTCACCGGCCGACTCCAAAATTCAGCGGTTCCCCATCTCAGCCCACAAAGCAGGTACAACAACTTTTGTGGTGTCTTTCAGCTGCCTACCAAGGTAGTGTAAAAACTACCAAGAGAACTCCTGTCTGGCACCTTCCCCGGTGGAGTTGTGCATGGGGTGTGTTTGGAACATTTTGTCACCGGCCGACTCCAAAATTCAGCGGTTCCCCATCTCAGCCCAGAAAGCAGGTAGAACAACTTTTGTGGTGTCTTTCAGATGCCTACCAAGGTAGTGTAAAAACTACCAACAGAATTCGTTCCTGGCACCTTCCCCGGTGGAGTTGTGCATGGGGTGTGTTTGGAACATTTTGTCACCGGCCGAGTCCAAAATTCAGCGGTTCCCCATCTCTAGCCCAGAAAGCAGGTAGAACAACTTTTGTGGTGTCTTTCAGATGCCTACCAAGGTAGTGTAAAAACTACCAAGAGAACTCCTGTCTGGCACCTTCCCCGGTGGAGTTGTGCATGGGGTGTGTTTGGAACATTTTGTCACCGGCCGAGTCCAAAATTCAGCGTTTCCCCATCTCAGCCCAGAAAGCAGGTAGAACAACTTTTGTGGTGTCTTTCAGATGCCTACCAAGGTAGTGTAAAAACTACTAAGAGAACTCCTGTCTGGCACCTTCCCCGGTGGAGTTGTGCATGGGGTGTGTTTGGAACATTTTGTCACCGGCCGACTCCAAAATTCAGCGGTTCCCCATCTCAGCCCACAAAGCAGGTACAACAACTTTTGTGGTGTCTTTCAGATGCCTACCGGAGCAATGTAAAAACTACCAGGAGAACTCCTGTCTGGCACCTTCCCCGGTGGAGTTGTGCATGGGGTGTGTTTGGAACATTTTGTCACCAGCCGAGTCCAAAATTCAGCCGTTCCCCATCTCAGCCCAGAAAGCAGGTAGAACAACTTTTGTGGTGTCTTTCAGATGCCTACCAAGGTAGTGTAAAAACTACCAGGAGAACTCCTGTCTGGCACCTTCCCCGGTGGAGTTGTGCATGGGGTGTGTTTGGAACATTTTGTCACCAGCCGACTCCAAAATTCAGCGGTTCCCCATCTCAGCCCAGAAAGCAGGTAGAACAACTTTTGTGGTGTCTTTCAGATGCCTACCAAGGTAGTGTAAAAACTACCAAGAGAACTCCTGTCTGGCACCTTCCCCGGTGGAGTTGTGCATGGGGTGTGTTTGGAACATTTTGTCACCGGCCGACTCCAAAATTCAGCGGTTCCCCATCTCAGCCCACAAAGCAGGTAGAACAACTTTTGTGGTGTCTTTCAGATGCCTACCGGAGCAATGTAAAAACTACCAGGAGAACTCCTGTCTGGCACCTTCCCCGGTGGAGTTGTGCATGGGGTGTGTTTGGAACATTTTGTCACCGGCCGACTCCAAAATTCAGCGGTTCCCCATCTCAGCCCAGAAAGCAGGTAGAACAACTTTTGTGGTGTCTTTCAGATGCCTACCAAGGTATTGTAAAAACTACCAAGAGAATTCGTTCCTGGCACCTTCCCCGGTGGAGTTGTGCATGGGGTGTGTTTGGAACATTTTGTCACCGGCCGACTCCAAAATTCAGCGGTTCCCCATCTCAGCCCAGAAAGCAGGTAGAACAACTTTTGTGGTGTCTTTCAGATGCCTACCGGAGCAATGTAAAAACTACCAGGAGAACTCCTGTCTGGCCCCTTCCCCGGTGGAGTTGTGCATGGGGTGTGTTTGGAACATTTTGTCACCAGCCGAGTCCAAAATTCAGCGGTTCCCCATCTCAGCCCAGAAAGCAGGTAGAACAACTTTTGTGGTGTCTTTCAGATGCCTACCAAGGTAGTGTAAAAACTACCTGGAGAACTCCTGTCTGGCACCTTCCCCGGTGGAGTTGTGCATGGGGTGTGTTTGGAACATTTTGTCACCAGCCGAGTCCAAAATTCAGCGTTTCCCCATCTCAGCCCAGAAAGCAGGTAGAACAACTTTTGTGGTGTCTTTCAGATGCCTACCAAGGTAGTGTAAAAACTACCAACAGAATTCGTTCCTGGCACCTTCCCCGGTGGAGTTGTGCATGGGGTGTGTTCGGAACATTTTGTCACCGGCCGACTCCAAAATTCAGCGGTTCCCCATCTCAGCCCACAAAGCAGGTACAACAACTTTTGTGGTGTCTTTCAGATGCCTACCGGACCAATGTAAAAACTACCAGGAGAACTCCTGTCTGGCACCTTCCCCGGTGGAGTTGTGCATGGGGTGTGTTTGGAACATTTTGTCACCAGCCGAGTCCAAAATTCAGCGGTTCCCCATCTCAGCCCAGAAAGCAGGTAGAACAACTTTTGTGGTGTCTTTCAGATGCCTACCAAGGTAGTGTAAAAACTACCAGGAGAACTCCTGTCTGGCACCTTCCCCGGTGGAGTTGTGCAGGGGGTGTGTTTGGAACATTTTGTCACCAGCCGACTCCAAAATTCAGCGGTTCCCCATCTCAGCCCAGAAAGCAGGTAGAACAACTTTTGTGGTGTCTTTCAGATGCCTACCAAGGTAGTGTAAAAACTACCAAGAGAACTCCTGTCTGGCACCTTCCCCGGTGGAGTTGTGCATGGGGTGTGTTTGGAACATTTTGTCACCAGCCGACTCCAAAATTCAGCGGTTCCCCATCTCAGCCCAGAAAGCAGGTAGAACAACTTTTGTGGTGTCTTTCAGATGCCTACCGGAGCAATGTAAAAACTACCAGGAGAACTCCTGTCTGGCACCTTCCGTGGTGGAGTTGTGCATGGGGTGTGTTTGGAACATTTTGTCACCGGCCGAGTCCAAAATTCAGCGTTTCCCCATCTCAGCCCAGAAAGCAGGTAGAACAACTTTTGTGGTGTCTTTCAGATGCCTACCAAGGTAGTGTAAAAACTACTAAGAGAACTCCTGTCTGGCACCTTCCCCGGTGGAGTTGTGCATGGGGTGTGTTTGGAACATTTTGTCACCGGCCGACTCCAAAATTCAGCGTTTCCCCATCTCAGCCCAGAAAGCAGGTAGAACAACTTTTGTGGTGTCTTTCAGATGCCTACCAAGGTAGTGTAAAAACTACTAAGAGAACTCCTGTCTGGCACCTTCCCCGGTGGAGTTGTGCATGGGGTGTGTTTGGAACATTTTGTCACCGGCCGACTCCAAAATTCAGCGGTTCCCCATCTCAGCCCACAAAGCAGGTACAACAACTTTTGTGGTGTCTTTCAGATGCCTACCAAGGTAGTGTAAAAACTACCAAGAGAACTCCTGTCTGGCACCTTCCCCGGTGGAGTTGTGCATGGGGTGTGTTTGGAACATTTTGTCACCGGCCGACTCCAAAATTCAGCGGTTCCCCATCTCAGCCCAGAAAGCAGGTAGAACAACTTTTGTGGTGTCTTTCAGATGCCTACCAAGGTAGTGTAAAAACTACCAACAGAATTCGTTCCTGGCACCTTCCCCGGTGGAGTTGTGCATGGGGTGTGTTTGGAACATTTTGTCACCGGCCGAGTCCAAAATTCAGCGGTTCCCCATCTCAGCCCAGAAAGCAGGTAGAACAACTTTTGTGGTGTCTTTCAGATGCCTACCAAGGTAGTGTAAAAACTACCAAGAGAACTCCTGTCTGGCACCTTCCCCGGTGGAGTTGTGCATGGGGTGTGTTTGGAACATTTTGTCACCGGCCGACTCCAAAATTCAGCGGTTCCCCATCTCAGCCCACAAAGCAGGTACAACAACATTTGTGGTGTCTTTCAGCTGCCTACAAAGGTAGTGTAAAAACTACCAAAAGAATTCGTTCCTGGCACCTTCCCCGGTGGAGTTGTGCATGGGGTGTGTTTGGAACATTTTGTCACCGGCCGACTCCAAAATTCAGCCGTTCCCCATCTCAGCCCACAAAGCAGGTAGAACAACTTTTGTGGTGTCTTTCAGATGCCTACCGGAGCAATGTAAAAACTACCAGGAGAACTCCTGTCTGGCACCTTCCCCGGTGGAGTTGTGCATGGGGTGTGTTTGGAACATTTTGTCACCAGCCGACTCCAAAATTCAGCTGTTCCCCATCTCAGCCCAGAAAGCAGGTAGAACAACTTTTGT